>NC_079195.1:21233302-21371950 GCF_029499605.1 Hyla sarda
ATATGAGATAGATACAATAGAGAGGTCTAAATCTTCCTCTGTTTTTCTTGGCAGAGCCTTCTCCCTCCTCCATCTGCGGCGGTGTTATTTATTGTGCACACATCCCCTTTAGTCTTAATTATCCCGCCAGTCAGTGATAGATGGAAATATTGCGGTGCGATCATTAACTATAGTGTAATGACATGATGTTGCTCGATATACATTATTGATACTCTATCTGATAACATATTCGTTGGACTTCTGGCAACATGAATGTGTGCGGCTCGCATTGATAGCGGCCCTGACAACATAATTAATCCCGATTGCTTATGGGAGAATATACGACCTTCATGTACAAGGGGTCAGGACTCTTAAAGCAACGGCGCACTATTAACCTGTCCTTAATCTACTCCTATCTCCCAAATCCCTGGAAAATAAATGTTTACTCCTAAAAATAAACTTTGCTAACATAAAATAGATACAAATTGTTAATAGAAAAAATAAAAAGTTCCTTAAAACTTTCTGACAAGTTCCCCTAAAAGTTTTCTAGTGTTGGTTCAGCTGCCTGCCCTGCCCTCCTCCAAGACCAGAAACCTAAATCTGAGGAGGACTCATCATTAGAACCTATGTGGAGTTTGCATATTTTAACTGTCTTTGCTCTTGGAGTTTTGGATTCTGTCCATTGCCCAAAAATATCATAAAATTAATTGACTCCTGAATTCAGTAGACACTTTCTTACGCAGGATTTTATGCCAAACAAATTCTTTAGAAGAAAATATTACAAAATAAAATACAAAAACAAAAGAAACAAAACAAAACAAAATAAAAAAACAAAAACTAAATCCCCTAACCAAAAAAAGACATGTACTCCAATTATACAGTGAAGCCCATATGGCAGTAATGGATGGAAAATTATGGATAAATATCATAGACCTCAGTGTACCATAAAGTGATAAAAATAAAGAAAAAGTGGAGATTTATCAAAAACCTCTTTATAGGAAAAGTTGACCAATCAGATTTCTTCTTTCATTTTTAAAAGGGGATCTCAAAAATGAAAGAAGAGATCTAATTGGTTGCTATGGGCAACTGGACAACTATTCCCATGCACAGGTTTTGATAATTCTACCCCAAAGTGCATAAACATGATCAAAATATACCTGGAGTCGACATGTTGCCCGTGGCCATATGGGAATCCCTGTGCCACCTCGACACCATTTTGTGGACTCAACCACTTTGTCAGAAGGTCAACAGGCAGGAAGCATGTCTACTCCAGCTATATTTTGTTAATGTTTATGCACTTTGGGGGAGAATTATCAAAACCTGTCCAGAGGAAGCGTTGTTGACTTGCCTATAGAAACCAATCAGATCGCTTCTTACATTTTTGAAAAGGCCTCTGAAAAATGAAAGAAGTGATCTTATTGGTTGCTATGGGCAACTGCTCCACTCTTACTCTAAACAAGTTGTAATAAATGTCCCACTTTGTCTTGATTTGACTCACTTTCTTACACTGAGGACTATATTATTTATCCTAGTAGTGATTTGTGCCCAATAATTTTCCATCTGTTACTGCCATATGGGCTTCCCTGTGTAATTGGGGTACATGTCTTGTATAGAGAGCCCACAGACTGGACAGAATGGGAGGGGAGGAGGCACATGACAGGGGTTGGATGAGAAGCATCGAGGGGTTAATCAGGGGGTAATGTAAAGAGCGGGAGATAAGAGGGGCGGAGGGAGAAAGGGTAAAAGGGGAAGAGGAGGAATCAGTTGGAAAACAGAGAAGAAGTGAGGTTGTGAGTGCTTACCGTGATGGCGTTCCAGCTTGAGGAGGTCCCGGGTGCTGCGGTGCTGCAGCAGGGTCCCGAGTGGTTGGAATGACAGTTGTGGGGGTTTACCTCTGCGGCTGTGGCTCCTGCTGCTCTGGTGGCCCTGCGGATGAGCACTCGGTGTTCCTATGAGCCTGAGCATCTCAGCCCGGAGCTAGTAACTCGTGCACGGCACCGATGGGAGTCCCCTGTTCGGGACCCTCCGGCTTCCCCTTCCCGCTCCGCATCCTCTGTGGATTGGGTGGGGGCCAGGAGGACTTCTCGGTGGGGTTGGGGCACCAGGAGCAGAGAGGAGAGTCCCCCTGCTTCCTCACCCAGGCGGTTGCAGCGCAATTGGCACAGTTCTCGCAGGCACGAGATGCAGTGCCCAGGCTCCTGCTGAGGGGTATGCTGTTCGGGGAGAGGGTTCCGAAAGCAGCACTGCAGCCCAGGCCCTTCGGAAGAGGACAGGCAAACCAAGCAATTGCTTGGGGCCCCGAGCTGGCCCGGGGCCCCGAAGCAGAGCCTGTGTTTGCCTGTCCTCCTTCCCTATCCCGTTCAGCAGGCAGCTCGCCCTGTCGGCCTGCCGGGCCACCAGTGCTAGAGCTTGTCTGGAGCGGGAGGCAGAGACTGAAGTTGCTGCCTGCGGCTCCTTTTTGTGCCCCGCCCCGGCTCACCTCCGGTCCGGACTTCGTACGTTCGTGCGTCACATTACATCACGCTGAGTCCCAGGGCGTCCTAATGCCAGCCCTAGAGTGTGACGTGACGTGTCACGTGACTGTGCGCGTCGTGTGGCGTTAGTTACATTTCAGTGACTCTGACTGGGGTGAGTACCCCTAACTACTTGCCTACTGGGTCTGGGGGGAGGGGAGGGGTTTAGTCTGGGGTACTACCTGCCTATTGGGGGGAAGGGGGTTAATTTGGGGGTACTACCGGCCTATTGGGGGGAAGGGGTTTATCTGGGGTACTACCTGCCTACTGGGGGGGGGGGTAATTTGGGCCCCCCCAGTAGGTAGGTAGTACCCCCAGATTAACCCCCTCCCCACCAGTAGGAAGGTAGTACCCCAAGATTAACCCCCACCCCGTAAGAAGGTAGTACCCCCAGATTAACACCCTCCCCCCCAGTAGGAAGATAGCACCCCCAGATTAACCCCCTCCTGGGGTACAGGGGGTTCTACCTGCCTACTGGGGGGGGGGGTAATCTGGGGGAACTACCTGCTTACTGGGGGGAGGGGGTTAACCTGGGGCACTACCTGCCTACTGGGGGGGGGGTAATTTGGGGCCCCCCAGTAGATAGGTAGTAACCCCAGATTAACCCCCTCCCCACCAGTAGGAAGGTAGTACCCCCAGATTAACCCCCACTCCCTCACCCTGTAGGAAGGTAGTACCCCCAGATTAACCCCCTCTTCCCCCCAGTAGGAAGGTAGCACCCCCAGATGAACCCCCACCTGGGGTGCGGGGGGAACTACCTGCCTACTGGGGGGGAGGGGGTTAATGTGGGGGTACTACCTTCCTACAGGGTGGGGGGAGGGGGTTAATGTGGGGGTGCTACATGCCTACGGGGGTTAATCTGGGGGTACTACCTGCCTTCTGGGGGAGGGGGTTAATCTAGGGGTACTACCTGCCTACTGTGGGGAGGGGGTTAATCTGGGGGTACTACATTGTATCGAATATACATTAAACATTTGCAAAAAACACCACGGTACCATACAATTTGTATGGTACAGTGGTGTTTTTCGCAAATGTTCATTTATTGAAAATGTTAAAATTTCATGCACATTAACCCCTTAACGACGCAGGACGTATATTTACGTCCTGCGCCGGCTCCCGCGATATGAAGCGGGATCGCGCCGCGATCCTGCATCATATCGCGTCTGTCCCGGCGCTCATCAACGGCCGGGACCCGCGGCTAATACCACACATCGCCGATCGCGGCGATGTGCGGTATTAACCCTTTAGAAGCGGCAGTCAAAGCTGACCGCCGCTTCTAAAGTGAAACTGAAAGTGACCCGGCTGCTCAGTCAGGCTGTTCGGGACCGCCGCGGTGAAATCGCGGCATCCCGAACAGCTGACCGGACACCGGGAGGGCCCTTACCTGCCTCCTCGGTGTCCGATCGACGAATGACTGCTCCGTGCCTGAGATCCAGGCAGGAGCAGTCAAGCGCCGATAATGCTGATCACAGGCGTGTTAATACACGCCAGTGATCAGCATAGGAGATCAGTGTGTGCAGTGTTATAGGTCCCTATGGGACCTATAACACTGCAAAAAAAATGTAAAAAATAAAGTGTTAATAAAGGTCATTTAACCCCTTCCCTAATAAAAGTTTGAATCACCCCCCTTTTCCCATAAAAAAATTATAACAGTGTAAAAAATAAAAATAAATAAACATATGTGGTATCGCCGCGTGCGTAAATGTCCGAACTATAAAAATATATAATTAATTAAACCGCACGGTCAATGGCGTACGCGCAAAAAAATTCCAAATTCCAAAAAAGAGTATTTTGGTCACTTTTTATACCATTAAAAAAATGAATAAAAAGTGATCAAAAAGTCCAATCAAAACAAAAATCATACCAATAAAAACTTCAGATCACGGCGCAAAAAATGAGTCCTCATATCGCCCTGTACATGGAAAAATAAAAAAGTTATTGGGGTCAGAAGATGACATTTTTAAACATATAAATTTTCCTGCATGTAGTTATGATTTTTTCCAGAAGTGCGACAAAGTCAAACCTATATCAGTAGGGTATCATTTTAACTGTATGGACCTACAGAATAATGATAAGGTGTAATTTTTACCGAAATATGCACTGCGTAGAAACGGAAGCCCCCAAAAATTACAAAATAGCGTTTTTTTTCGATTTTGTCGCACAATGATTTTTTTTTCCGTTTTGCCGTGCATTTTTGGGTAAAATGACTAATGCCACCGCAAAGTAGAATTGGCGACGCAAAAAATAAGCCATAATATGGATTTTTAGGTGGAAAATTGAAAGGGTTATGATTTTTAAAAGGTAAGGAGGAAAAAACGAAAGTGCAAAAACGGAAAAACCCTGAGTCCTTAAGGGGTTAAATGCAACAGCAGTATTTGCACAGTGCAAATATTGCTGTTGCATTTAATGTGCATGAAAATTGCAACGTTAACCTCCTTTTTTTATTTACATAAATTGTGGGTAAACTTAAACTGTATGGCTATGCTGTGGTTGCTGTAGGCTTTGCGTGGGGGGGGGGTGCTCCATGTCTATTTTGCTTGGGGCCCCCAAATTCCTTCAAACGGCCCTGCTGCAGCCCCATCTAGTGTTGGGGGCCGGCGGCAGACGACTCGGTCGCATGCAGATCTGGTGCATGTGTCCAGTTCCACCCACTGCTCATCTGAGGAAGAGGAAGGGGAGCTCCTGGAGGATGACGAATCGCTGAGTGGCCTGCAGGAGTCATTTGATTCCCAGCTAACCTGCGCTGGTGGTGGGCAAGGCCTGGCTCCTGCTGGAGAGGAGCGTGGTTCTGCGACAGCGGCCAATCGGTCCCCGGGTCAGGTGTCGCCTGCAGGAGGATTGGAGTCGGTGATGGATCGCCCTGGACCGTCCAGAGTCATTGCCGCAGGGCTGTCCGCCCCAGAAAGGTTGGATGCCGGTCTCCTGGGAGGGGAGGAGGCACATGACAAGGGTTGGATGAGAAGCATCGAGGGGTTAATGAGGGGTTAATGTAAAGAGTGGGAGATAGAGGGGGTGGAGCAAGAAAGGGTAAAAGGGGAAGACAGGAAAAGGAGGAGTCAGCTGGGAAACAGAAGAAACAAGGTTTTCCCGCCCGCCCATGTTTATTGGGTGTGGGTGGTGGCTGTGTGTGTGTGAAGGAGATGGTGTGTTGTCGCAGTGGCAGCAACGAAAAGGGGGGACTTGGAGGCATTTCTTGGATGGGACCAAGCTGGTCGTGGCAGTATACTATCTGAAGGTGTGGCCCTTGGGTCAGGAGGTGAGGCGACTAATGGCACAGTAGGAGAAGGATTGGATTTGGTTGCCTTCAGGTCCCCCCTTCTTCTGGGGCAGTTTGACATCTCAGGGGTTAAATGGCCACTCTCATTAAAACTAATTTTTGCTATTGCACTCCTTATGGTAAATAAAAAATATTTCTAATATACTTTGTTTAACCTCTTCAGGACGCAGGGCGTATCCATACCCCCGTGGGAATTCCGGTCCCCACCGCTAGCCGGTTGGGGACCGGAGCTGGATGCCTGCTGAAATCGTTCAGCAGGCATCGCGGCATATCGCCCAGGGGGGTCATGATGTCCCCCCATGTCGGTGATGGCCGCAGATCGCTGGACAATTCAGCCCAGCGATCTGCGGCGGATTCCGGGTCAATCGGGTCTCCAGTGACCCGGTGACCCGGAATTACAGGCTGTTCAGGGCCGTCTCTGATGGCCCCGAACAGCCATAGCCAGCAGGGGTGAGGTGGCACTGGTGCCACCTCACGATCGCCCTGATTCATCTGCCGGTTTGCCAGCCGACCAATTAGGGCACCTGCTGCGGGTGTCACTCCCGCAACCCGCTCCGCCCCTCTTCCGGAGGACGTGAATGGGTGCGGGAAGAGGACCCCGGCAGCTCGGGACCCCGATCCCCAGCATCAATGTTGGGATCGAAGCCGTAGGAGCGGCGGCGGCGAGGGACTGACCTGCAGCGTGGATCGACAGTTGGAGATGAGTGACAGCCTCCTGCTGTTGCTTAGCAACAGCTCCCAGCATGCAAAAAGGGCATGCTGGGAGCTGTAGTTATGCAACAGCAGGAGGCAGACCACCACAACTCCCAGCATTCCCTTATGGGCATGCTGGGACTTATAGTTTCGCAACAGCTGGAGGCACATTTTTTCCATGGAAAAGTGTACCTTCAGCTGTTGCATAACCACAACTCCCAGCTTGCACAATCAGCTAAAGTGCATGCTGGGAGTTGTAGTGGTGCATTTGCTGGTTGCATAATTACAACTCCCAGCATGCCCGTTGGCTGTCGGTGACTGCTGAGAGTTGTAGTTTTGCAACAGCTGAAGGCACACTGGTTGTGAAACTTAGAGTTTTTTTTTTTTTTACCTAACTCAGTGTTTCACGACCAGTGCGCCTCCAGCTGTTGCAAACTACAACTCTCAGCAGTCACTGTACACAATGCACCGGACATGCTGAGAGTTGTAGTTTTGCAACAGCTGGAGGCAAACTGGTTGTGAAACACTGAGTTAGGTCACAAACTCAGTGATACATAACCAGTGTGCCTACAGCTGTTGCAAAACTAAAACTCTCAGCATGTACAGTCGGTCAGCGCATGCTGGGAGTTGTAGTTTTGCAACAGCTGGATGCCCCCCCCCCCAATGTGAATGTACAGGGTACACTCACATGGGCGGAGGTTTACAGTAAGTATCCGGCTGCAAGCTTGAGCTGTGGCAAATTTTCTGCTGCAACTCAAGCTGCCAGCGAGAAACTACTGTGAACCCCCCGTCCGTGCGACTGTACCCTAAAAACACTACACTACACTAACACAAAATAAAAAGTAAAAAAACACTACATATACACATACCCGTACACAGCACCCCTCCCCTCCCCAATAAAAATGAAAAACGTCTGGTACGCCACTGTTTCCAAAACGGAACCTCCAGCTGGTGCAAAACAACTACTCCCAGTATTACCAGATAGCCACTGTCTGTCCAGGCATGCTGGGAGTTATACAACAGCTAGAGGCCCCCTGTTTGGGAATCACTGGCGTAGAATTCCCCTATGTCCACCCCTATGCAAGTCCCTAATTTAGGCCTCAAATGCGCATGGCGCTCTCACTTTGGAGCCCTGTAGTATTTCAAGGCAACAGTTTAGGGCCACATATGGGGTATCGCCGTACTCGGGAGAAATTGTGTTACAAATTTTGGGGGGTATTTTCTGCTTTTACGCTTTTTAAAAATGTAAAATTTTTGGGAAAACAAGCATTTTAGGTAAACAAATATATATTTTTTTTTTACATATGCAAAAGTCGTGAAACACCTGTGGGGTATAAAGGTTCACTTAACCCCTTGTTACATTCCCCGAGGGGTCTAGTTTCCAAAATGGTATGCCATGTGTTTTTTTTTTTTTTTTTTTTGCTGTTCTGGCACCATAGGGGCTTCCTAAATGCGGCATGCCCCCAGAGCAAAATTTGCTTTCAAAAAGCCAAATGTGACTCCTTCTCTTCTGAGACCTGTAGTGCGCCAGCATAGCACTTTTCACCCCCATATGAGGTGTTTTCTGAATCGGGAGAAATTGGGCTTAAAATTTTGGGGATATTTTCTGCTATTACCCTTTTTAAAAATGTAAAACTTTTGGGAAACCAAGCATTTTAGAAAAAAATAAAAAAAAAATTTACATATGCAAAAGTCGTGAATAACCTGTGGGGTATAAAGGTTCACTTTACCCCTTATTATGTTCCTCGAGGGGTCTAGTTTCCAAAATTATATGCCATGTGTTTTTTTTTTCTTTTCTGGCACCATAGGTGCTTCCTAAAGGTGACATGCCCCCCAAAAACCATTTGTCGCTCCTTCCCTTCTGAGCCCTCTACTGCGCCCGTTGAACAATTAACATAGACATATGAGGTATGTCCTTACTCAAGAAAAATTGGGTTTCAAATACAAGTAAAACATTTTCTCCTTTTTACCCCTTGCAAAAATTCAAAAATTGGGTCTACAAGAACATGCAAGTGTAAAAAATGAAGATTGTGAATTTTCTCCTTCACTTTGCTGCTATTCCTGTGAAACACCTAAAGGGTTAAAACGCTGACTGAATGTCATTTTGAATACTTTGGGGGGTGCAGTTTTTATGATGGGGTCATTTGTGGGATATTTCTAATATGAAGACCCTTCAAATCCACTTCAAAACTGAACTGGTCACTGAAAAATAGTGAGTTTGAAAATTTTGTGAAAAATGTGAAAATTGCTGCTGAACTTTGAAGCCCTCTGGTGTCTTCCAAAAGTAAAAACTCATAAATTTTATGATGCAAACATAAAGTAGACATATTGTATATGTGAAGCAAAAAAATTTTATTTTGAATATCCATTTTCCTTACAAGCAGAGAGCTTCAGTTAGAAAAATGCAAAATTTTCAATTTTTTCATCAAATTTTGGGGTTTTTCACCAAGAAAGGATGCAAGTTACAACAAAAATTTACCACCATGTTAAAGTAGAATATGTCACGAAAAAAAACAATCTTGGAATCAGAATGATAACTAAAAGCATTCCAGAGTTATTAATGTTTAAAGTGACAGTGTTCGGAATTGCAAAAGATGGCCGAGTCCTTAAGGTGAAAAAGGGCTAAGTCCTTAAGGGGTTAAAAAAAAATGAAGTTTTCTATGTTTTATTTGTGCTTAAAAAAGCTCAAGAGCACATTTTCTCTTATCTCATGCACAGACTTTGGACCGAAGCCCAAACACAGGAAATGCCGCTTGGAGTGCTGACCAACAGCATATGGCAGTTAAGTGTGAGAGGAGCTATGATTGGATGAGGTTGGACACACCCCCTCCAGGCTGCACTTTCTGTGCTTGGACTTCGGTCCAAAGTCTGTGTATGATATGAGGGAAAATGTGCTCTTGAGCTTTTTTTAAGCACAATTAAAACATAGAAAACTTCATTTTTATTAGTATATTAGAAATATTTTTTATTTACCATAAGGAGTGCAATAGCAGAAATTAGTTTTAATGAGCATTACCCTTTAAGCACGTTTTGCATTTTTATAATTGTTATGAAGGGGTTAATGTTGTTACCCTGAAAATGTTATGTTAATGTGAATATTTATATATATATATTTATTTATGCATATATATACCCAATTAATATTATTAATTAATTAATTAATTGTATTATTATTATTATTATTATTGATTAATCAATTGTATTATTATTATTATTATTATTATTATATTTCATAATAATTATAATATTTATAACTAAATGGGATGGGGTGGTAGCGGTCTCAAAATGGTGGAGGCTCTTTTGTCTATTGCTACAACCCAGGATATTTCTTCACCATATGTGCTGAATATTTCTTCACCATATCCGCAGGGACCTGCAAAACATTAAAAAAATTACATTGTGGGTTGAGTTATGATGGTGTCTATTTTCTATTGTTTAATTTATTTATTATTTTACTTATTATATTATTTTATATTTATATTATGATGGTGTCTATTTTATATTTATAGTATATTGAGTTATCATGGTGTCTAATTGAGTTATGATGGTGTCTTTTTTATAATATTTCATTTATTTATTATTTTACTTATTATATTAGTTTATATTTATATTATGATTGTGTCTATTTTATTTCATTTCATTTATTTATTATTTTACTTATTATATTATTTTATATTTATATTATGATGGTGTCTATTTTATATTTATAGTATATTGAGTTATCATGGTGTCTAATTGAGTTATGATGGTGTCTTTTTTTAAATAATATTTCATTTATTTATTATTTTACTTATATTATTTTATATTTATATTATGATTGTGTCGATTTTATTTTATTTCATTTATTTATTATTTTACTTATTATATTATTTTATATTTATATTATGATGGTGTCTTTTTTACATTTATATTATATTGAGTTATCATGGTGTCTAATTGAGTTATGATGGTGTCTTTTTTATAATATTTCATTTATTTATTATTTTACCTATTATATTATTTTATATTTATATTATGATTGTGCCTTTTTTACATTTATATTATATTGAGTTATCATGGTGTCTAATTGAGTTATGATGGTGTCTTTTTTTATAATATTTCATTTATTTATTATTTTACCTATTATATTATTTTATATTTATATTATGATTGTGTCTTATTCATATTATGTTGAGTTATCATGGTGTCTAATTGAGTTATGATGGTGTCTATTTTATATTATCCTTTTTAACATGATTTTCACAGAACATAACAGGTAACCGAGCAGCTTTATAAACATGGCGTACATGACAGATGTCAGCCATATATTTTTTATGAAACAGCGATCATATAAAAAAACACCACAAGAAGGTTATGGCTTGTTAGGAATCCGCAAAACCAGTGGAAGCTATACACAAGTGACATTCTTTGACTTCCTTCATCCTTTACAAGTTAAGGGTCTTAGAGACCCCTCTGGGATTTAGTTTTTTCCGAGAATGAACAGAATGATAGATCTGATCTGTCCAAAGTTTGGGAAACAGCTTGTAAATAATAAAGTCTTTACATCCGGCGAAACATCATCAATATTTGTGAAATAAAAAAAACAATGTTCTGAAAATCTATACAACCGCAATGCTGCTCCTCCGAGACCAGGATCCATCCGGAGCGCTGTCCTGAAAGCAATAAAGCCAGCCAGCTGAAAACTACCTAAATTATTCACTTTTACCATTACTGTACAGATCTCCGTCAGTGCATGAGGTCATGTGACTGCGTGACAGACGTGCCGCTCTAAAATTATACCTTCCATTGCTTGTGACATGGAAAACTCATTTACCATTGACAACGGTCATTACTAGTGTGGTAATCTGCCTTGGGGTGTTGTGTAGATGGGGTGTTGCTGTGTTGGTATATGAGGGGTTAATTTAACCCTTATCCCTCGTGACGCCAGGGTGGGGGTTAATACGCTGAGGTAAATCTTCGGCCTATCGCCACCCTTCCCAGAAACGATAGGTGCGTGCATAAATGACTGAATGTCCACAGCAAAGATGAACTTGAACTTTTGCGTGAAACTTTACTGAGGTATTTGCGGTACATCCAATAACAGCGACAGTCTTATTAACAAAGTCTCTATTCAGCACGCCAGTGATTGACAGATGCTGAGGACCATTGAGTTATCCAGAAATGATTAGAATTAGGGTTTCTTGAAGAGATCCGCTGGATTTAGGGGAGTATTTAGGTCCAGTGATCTTGCGGAGTTAACAGGGATTGAAGTAACTCACAGTTTTTGGGAGATGGCCGCGGCCGCAGGGCTTAGGCCCAGCAAGTGCTGATGACAGCTGCGCAGATCCGTCCTCATCAGCAGCGCAGGAACAAGAGAGAGATTAATGGCCGCCGCTCCCTTATATGGGCAGTTTTGGATTGGTCCAATGTCAGCTGTCACTCACCGTTACAATGCATGGTGGGTGATCACCTGACTACCTCCAAAGGTCCTTAACTAGAAAATCATAGAGTTCTGCAACGCATCACGTGACCTGCAGGTCCTGCGACACTACAACAAGGTAAGTATACATTATATACATATATACACTTAGAATTTGAATAATTTTAACTACTAAAGGGGTGACAAGGGTCTAACTATAGATGAGGACCCCACCGATACCTAGGGACTCTAAATTTGGGGACCTCACCACAAGGTAATGGATGCAACGGACACCACACTAGTATCACTTTTAACAATATCTAACTGTACGTGCATTAATCCTTCAGAGCGCCGCTTATGTTAGTTTTCAGGATGCGGGCTATTTTAAAATTTTGCTTCACTTTATTGTATATTTCTCGTTCGGTTGTTACGTTTTTATGTCTTCAAGGAAGTTTTTTTTAGCGTAATTTTTTTGCTACATTGAATTAAAGATACAGCGTGAGATTTAGCATTTGCATAAAAGCTTGCACAATGTTTCCTTTCATTTGCACAGTTGGTTTGGTTTCTGTGCCTAATTTAAGAAATTGTGCATGCAACACAATATTATTGTGCAGAAAAATAAAAGAGCACAATGTGTGTGTGGGGCAAGGGGGGGGGGGGATTGCAGACATGAATCAACGAACTTTCTAACCCCTAGGGAGTAGATTAAACTTGTGCAAAAAAAAAAAAAAAAAAAAATATATATATATATATATATATATATATATATATTTTTTTTTTTTTTTTTTACACGGATAATAAACACAACAAATCTCTCTGCGCACACTAAGCCACGCCTCTTCCAGGAGCAAGAATAAATATTAAAAAAATCTCCAATATGCAAATATGCAGAAGTGAGGGCACTCACCCGAGAGATGCTGGTGCGATTCTTCTTTATTCAGATGAAGGTACAGTACAAGTGCATGGACCTTATCACTCCACAGGGGACAACGGTGCCGTTCCGTGTGTGTTCGCGGGCCAGTTGAAGCTCAAGCACGCGTAAAACGGCACCGTTGCCCCCTGTGGAGTGATCTTGTCCGTCCCGTCCATGCACTTTTACTGTACCTTCATCTTAATAAAGAAGAATCACACCAGCATCTTTTGGGTGAGTGCCCCCATTTCTGCATACTTGCATATTGAGGATTTTCTACTTTGATCTGACACGAGTGAGCACTAGTGATAAGCATCAGGGGCCATATTTGAATTTGTGATATTTTGCGAAAATATTGACGATTATTCATCCTATGTTTGCGAAATTTGCATATTCGCTATGTTGGTTCACTTTTTTTTTCCAATGCGAAAATTTGCATGAAAAATTTGCATAAATATTTTTTCTTATGTTCTCTCAATGCTCAAAATTGAGTTTTAAATGTCTTGTATGAATTGCAACAATTTAAAGGGGTATTCCAGAAAAAAACTGATTTGTAAATTATGTATATCACATAGGAGATATGACCTGGCACTAGTCAGAACAATGTCCAATTATGGAATGCCCACCTGTTGGCAGACAGGGAGCAAGCAGCTTGTATCTCGGTGCATGTCTCAGTGTGGTGCTACTCGACTCCAGATAAGGTATGCAAACGATATTCTTATAAGACAAGAAAAGTATTTTCGGAGCACTCACCTCGGACACTGGTTATGTTGCAAATTTTTCTTTATTCATAGTACGAGAACAAGTGCATAGCAGGGAGGTGGCAAGATGGTACAGGAGCGGGTGGGCGACGGTCCGTTATCGCGCTCATGCGCTTCGTCAGGCCCACTTTTTCTGTTGTTTTCTGTCTGGCAACAGTGCTCTCTGCTGACATCTCTGCTTGTCTTGGGAAATGCACAGAGTAGAAGAGGTTTGCTATGGGGATTTGCTTCTAAACTGGGCGGTTCCCGAGACAGGTGTCATCAGAGATCACTTAGAGAGAAAAGAACAACTCAACTTCAGCAGCTCATAAGTACTGAAAGGATTAAGATTTTTTAATAGAAGTAATTTACAAATCTGTTTAACTTTCTGGAGCCAGTTGATATATATAAAAAAAAAAGTTTTTTCCTGGATAACCCCTTTAACCTCTTAAGGACCCATGACGTATGCATACGTCATGAGTCCCGGTCCTGCGATATGACGCGGGGTCACACGGTGACCCCGCATCATATCGCGGCGGGCCCGGCGTCATAGTGAAGCCGGGACCCGCCTCTAATAGCGCGCGGCACTGATCGCTGTGCCGCGCGCTATTAACCCTTTAGCCGCACGCTCAAAGTTGAGCCGCGCGGCTAAAAACGAAAGTAAAAGTGCCCGGCTAGCTCAGGGAGCTGTTCGGGATCACCGCGGTATAATCGCGGCATCCCGAACAGCTGTAGCACAGGAGGAGGTCTTCTTACCTTCTCCTGTGCTGTCCGATCGCCGAATGAATGCTTCAAGCCTGAGATCAAGGCTTGAGCATTCAATCGCCGAAAACACTGATTGATCCATTCCTATGGAGATGGATCAATCAGTGTAAAAGATCAGTACATGCAATGTTATAGCCCCTTATGGGAGCTATAATGTTGCATAAGAAAAGTGTAAAAAAATCATTAACCCTTTCAAGTATCCCTTCCCCTAATAAAAGTTTGAATCACCCGGCATTTCCAAAAATAAAAAAAACATTATGTAAATAATAATAAAAATAAACATATGTGGTATTGCCGCGTGCGGAAATGTCCGATTTATAAAAATATACTGCTTTTTAAACCGCTCGTTCAATGGCGTACGTGCAAAAAAATTCCAAAGTCCAAAATAGCGCATTTTTGATCACTTTTTATACCACAAAAAAGTGAATAAAAAGTGATAAAAAAGTCTGATCAGAACAAAAATGGTACCGCTAAAAACTTCAGATCATGGCGCAAAAAATGAGTCCTCAAAGCGCCCTGAACACAGAAAAAAAAAAAAGTTATAGGGGTCAAAAGATGACCATTTTAAACGTATAAATTTTCCTGCATGTATTCATGATTTTTTTCGGAAGTGATACAAATTCAAACCTATACAAATAGGGTATCATTTTAACCGTATGGACCTACAGAATAAAGATAAGGTATCATTTTTGACAAAAAATGTACTGCGTAAAAAAAGAAGCCCCCAAAACTTACAAAATAGTGTTTTTTCATCAATTTTGTCGCACATTGATTTTTTTTCCCGTTTCACCGTAGATTTTTGGGTAAAATGACTAATGTCATTACAAAGTAGAATTAGTGACGCAAAAATTAAGCCATTATATATAATTTTAGGTGAAAATTTTTAAGAGTTATGATTTTTTAAAGTTAAGGAGGAAAAATAGAAAATGAAAAAACGGAAAAAGCCCGGGTCCTTAAGGGGTTAATGGGTTCTCCCTTTTGGAAAATCTTTAGTTGTTGGAGCCCTATTACAGGGCCTGATTATCTTCCAGTAAACAAGCAAGCGCTCGTTCATCAATTTATCAAATTGTTTAAGTTGGTTAGAAATTCATTATTCGGTGCCCACACATCTGCTCGTCTAATAGGGTGCCTGCGGTGACTGATTTGCTTCTTCAGTCTGCCACAGGCAGGCTCTGTAAGCAGATTACCTATTGAAAGGATCAATGAAGTGCAATGACACTGACTTGATCTGTATGAGCAATAGAATGATTGCTCATACAAGTCCTGCTACGGAATATCTGATCTTTATGCTGTCAATGTGATTTCACTGCACAGTGCACACTATGGAATTTCAGTGGCCAAATATGTGTTGCTAAAATCCCACTTGATTTCAGTCATTCTATTAGCGGAACATGCCTATGGGGACAGTTATGTACACACAGTCCACTGGCCGCCCTAGGAATCTCTGGCCGGAAAAACTCCTCAATGTGAAATGGGAGACAACTCATTAAAGTCGCATTCGCGAAGCTGCAACTCTCTCTGACTGTTGCAAAAGTCATTACATGATGGGAGTTGTAGTTCTGCAACAAGTGGAGAACAATGGGTTGGAGAACACAGCATAAAAATAACATATTGAGTTGTCAAAATGACAAAGGGGGTGATTGATCATTGTTGCCTTTGGTAAGGCTTCTTTCTACTGTTTGCACACAGCAGCGTGACAGCCATCGGAGGAGCCGGGGAGAATAGCAGGAGAAAAATACTGCTTGTGCCGTCTTTTTCTCCCGCTACTCCAGCTACAAAATAATGTTGCCCGACAGACCCTATTGTACCTTATTGTAAATAGGATTCAACAGGACCCCTTATTGCCCGTTGTGCCCCATCCCGATATGGGTGCCCCCTATGGGAGCTATAACGCTGCAAAAAAAAGTGAAAAAAAAAAGTTAATAAAAGTTTTTCCCATAAAAAAAAAAACTGTAAATAAAAATAAACATGTGTAGTATCGCCGCATGTGGTAATGTCCGAACTATAAAAATATATAATTAATTAAACCGCTCGGTCAATGGCGTACGCGCAAAAAAATTCCAAAGTCCAAAATAGAGTATTTTTGGTCACTTTTTATATCATGAAAAAATCAATAAGTCTTATCAATGCAAACATGGTACCGCTAAAAACTTCAGATAACGGTGCAAAAAATTAGCCCTCATACCGCCCTGTACGGGGGAAAATAAAAAAGTTATAGGGGTCAGAAGATGACAATTTTAAACGTATACATTTTCCTGCATGTAGTTATGATTTTTTTCAGAAGTGCGATAAAATCAAACCTATATAAGTAGGGTATCATTTTTACCGTATGGACCTACAGAATAAAGATAAGGTGTAATTTTTACCAAAAAATGCACTGCATAGAAACGGAAGCCCTCAAAAGTTACAAAATGACATTTTTTCTTCAATTTTGTCGCACAATGAATTTTTTTCCCGTTTTGCCGTGGATTTTTTGGTAAAATGACTGATGTCACTGCAAAGTAGAATTTGTGGCGCAAAAAATAAGCCATAATATGGAATTTTATGTGCAAAATTGAAAGCGTTATGATTTTTAGAAGGTGATGAGGAAAAAATGAAAATGCAAAAAACGGAAAAACGCTGAGTCCTTAAGGGGTTAAAGGCTGAAGAGAGAGAAAAATAGAGCCTAACGGACATTTAAAGGGGTGCTCCACTGGCCAGCATTTGGAACATTTAGTCCCGAACACTGTGTGAGCGCTGCATGGGTTGGCACACCACGCACACTCAATGCAAATCTATGGAAGACGGCACCACAGCAGTGTGAAAGTAGCCTATGTGAGTTTGGATTTTTATTTATTTTTTAACTTTGGTGTTGTTTTTGTGTGACATATTTATCATACTATCAAGGGGGGGGGTGATTTGATAAATTTGGTGCACAAAAAAAAAAAGTAATAAATCACTTCAGAACACCATTTTTTTGCTTCCTTCTTTCCTCTGTGACTTTTTGTGCAACTTTTTAAAGAGTGCTCTTTAAAATCTGTTTTGTAAGTTTTGAGATCTGACCTACCTTGGGTTTCAAATTATATATATTTTTTCGGGTGGGGGAATGAGGTTGGTTTGCGGCTTTTTTCGTGCATGCGTGCAACATAAACTCGCAACCACTGCAAAGTAATAAAAAAATGAAAGTTTCTTAGGTAAGGCTGTTTGCTACTTTATGCATACCCACAAAAGTCACACCAAAAAAGCGAACGTGCGACATTTTGTGCGCCTGGAGTATACCCGTCTCCTCACCAAACACTTAGGGGAGATTTATCAAAACATGTCCAGAGGAAAAGTTACTGAGCTGCCCGTAGCAACCAATCAGATCGCTGCTTTCATTTTTCAGAGGCCTAAAAGTTGCTGAATTGCCCATAGCAACCAATCAGATCACTTCTTTCATTTTTCAGAGACCTTTAGGCGATCTGATTGGTTGCTATGGGCAACTCAGCAACTTTAGGCCTCTGAATCTGAAAAAGTGAAAGAAGTCATCTGATTGGTTGCTATGGGCAACTCAGCAACTTTAGGGCTCTGAAAAATGAAAGAAGCGATCTGATTGGCTGCTATGGGCAACTCAGCAACTTTTCCTTTGGACAGGTTAATAAATCTCCCTCTGAGTCCCCAATAGCTAATGCAATACAATAGAGAAGTGTTTCCTAACCAGGGTGCCTCCAGCTGTTGCAAAGCTACAACTCCCAGCATGAGTTGTCCGTGCATGCTGGGAGTTGTAGTTTTGCAACAGCTGGAGGCACCCTGGTTGAGAAACATTATAGAGGCAGAGAAGATGGACTCATAGACAATAGTTTGGATTGTTAAGGGGACGGATCTCCATGTTATGCGGACGATAACCTTAAGTGGATGATTTATGGTTGGTGAAGATACTCTAAAACATTCTCATCTCATACATCGGTCCATCAGGATTGGGGGGAGGGGGCATCTTTGCATTTGTGAGCGTTACATGAAGCCTACACAAAAATGCGCCATCCATTTTCTTTATACTGGAAGACGCAGGTTGTGCTCAACGCTCTCCGCCGTGTACCATAAAGCGATAACTACCGGAGCGTCTCTGAGCTTTCCCTATAAAACTCTTCTTTGTGCTGGAAGAAAGCTGCGAGGAAATGAAGCCCAGGTGCCTCGTTGCCGCCGTCCGGACTTACAAGGCTCTTTAGCTCAAAGATTCTCATCAAACGCGTAATAAAAGTCATCCATGTCCGGTACAAACCCCAGAGAAACAAACAGCCGCGAAATCATATCAAAGTATCCAAAACCCTCGCAGACAGGCGTAATGGCTCTTTGATCGGAAATTAAATCAACCTTTCTAGACCGACTTGTGAGGAAGAATGGTGTAATCGGCTCCGGGAGGATTAAAGAAACGCGGCCGACATGGGCGGAAAGGATCACAGGCTGAATATTGTATCCAAAATTATTTTAACCCTTAAAGGGGTACTTCAGCGAAAAACATCTTATCCCCTATCCAAAGGCTGTGGACCCCCGCGATATCGGGCCCTGCAGCAGCAGCGGCTGGAACACTGAAGCTTGGAGCTTCCGTGTTCGTGATGTCACGCCACGCCCCCTCCATTCATGTCTATGGGAGGGGGGGTGACAGCTAGTACCTAGCTGTTACGCCTCCTCCCATAGACATGAATGGAGGGGACATGGCGGCTGTAGTCACCAGTCATCCGACATGGAGCAGAGTTCGCTCCGTTATTTTGTGCGCGTGATGTCAGCAGAGAGCTCTTTGTTCCAAAAAGAAAAGAATTCCCTCTTTAGTATTCAACAGCTAATAAGTACTGGAAGGATAAAGTTTTTTTTAATCAAAGTAATTTACAAATCTGCGCATGAGAAGACAAAGAAAAGTCGGCACTCACTGGGTTTCCAATTCAGCAGATTTTATTGCACGTTACTCACAGCCGTAGTACCATTCTCGGGGAGACGACGGATGGTACAAGGGGGGTACCACAGAGAGGCGACACCTGTGTTTCGCACTTAGTAGTGCTTCAACGGGCCCGTTCAAGCACTACTAAGTGCGAAACACAGGTGTCGCCTCTCTGTGGTACCCCCCTTGTACTATCCGTCGTCTCCCCGAGAATTGTACTACGGCTGTGAGCAACGTGCAATAAAATCTGCTGAATTGGAAACCCGGTGAGTGCTGACTTTTCTTTGTCTTCTCATGCACTGATGGTATATTCTACGTGAGTCCGAGCACCACCGCATCCCCACTCCGCTGCAGCGACTTAGTGTCCACCCGCTTTCAGGTTCAGAAGTTAGCAGTGCCGAACTACTCATCTATAATTTACAAATCTGTTTAACTTTCTGCCACCAGTTGATTTAAAAAAATAAAAATAAAAAAAAAGTTTTCCACTGGAGTACCCCTTGAAAATGATAGACCAATCATTTCTTTCTTATTGGGCAAACGTACAAAACCTTTTTTTTTTTTTTTTCCTTCACTGCAGCTCCTCCTGCCCTATAACAAAATAACAATAGACTGTAAAGCACGTTCAATGTGACAGCTTCCCTTTAAGCAATGCTTTTTCCATAGGTAAATAGAAGATAAATGGAGAAGGTCAGACTAAAAGAAGAACATAAACACAGATGTAGCTCAGTTGTCGGTGACCTCCATCTCTCCACATGATAATGCCGGCTTTTTATTGATATTCATTATCCTGTCATTGAATGTTTCTTTTCCTTGTGGTTCCTTCTAAAAGCTTTCTCCTCGTAATAAAAAGAAATCTAAATATATCTTAATCCAAGCCGCTTTAAATTAGTATCAGTGCCAGCCCATTACTAACGTAGAGATAAAGCCGCCATACATCACCATCAGCCTGACCTTCACAGGGTATCCTATCCTCATCTCACATCCACCATTGTCATCTAGGGATTTCGTTTCCCACTCTGTCACTGCCGCTGTTTACAAAGTATTCGGCCACGGACAATGTTTTAGTTTTTAAATAAACTATCGATCCACATGCCAGAGAGAAGATCAGTTTCGTAAAAAAAAAATATATATATATATGATTTGGCACCAGAAGGTGTCCAAATGGCCGTGCGATAAATCAAACCGAGAGCTTGGAACTTTCTATGATGATCCATTCTCACTATGGCTGTCACCGGGCTGGATGTGGTTAGATATGCAGCAGGAGGTGAAGCAAAGACAAGAGAATCAGCTGCGGGATGTGTCAGATACAGTGTAGAAATATTATATTAATGTGTTGGCTCTCTCTGTCTTTGCTTTGACCCTAATGCTGCAATTTTTTTTTTTTCAATTTTTTTTTTATTTGTTTATTTTATTTGTTTTATTTTAATTTATGTATTTATTTATTTATTTATTTATGTATTTGTTTGTTTTATGGTGGGAAGGGGTTTGTAGACATCCATAGACATTGCAGCTACAGTGACCCCCCCCCCCCCCCCCGGCCTACGATGGCCCCGACATACGATCATTTCAGCATGCGATCACTCTCAGAGGCCATCGCATGTTGAAGGCAGCATCAACATACGATGCTTTTGTATGTCAGGGCCATCGCATAAAGGGCTATCCGGCAGCGCAGACTGCTTCAGCTGCCACCGGATAGCCGTTTACGGTGCCCCGTGTGGTCCGCTCACGATCACTTACCTGTCCTCGGGGCTCCGGCGCGTCCTCTTCGGGATCCCCTGCATCGTCGGCTTTCTCCATCGTAGTCATCACATCGCTGCGCATGCTGTCCCGTCATCCAATAGGAGCGGCGTGCGTAACGACGTGATGGCGGCTCCGGAGAGCGAAGATGCCGGGGAAGCAGACGCCTTCCCGGAGAGTCGGGGACACCCCGGGGATGCGGCGACAGCGATGGAAGGCGACATCCAGGGCAGCGGTGAAGATGGCGGGGACATGTGAGTATAACCTCCTATACCAGTGGTCTTCAACCTGCGGACCTCCAGATGTTGCAAAACTACAACTCCCAGCATGCCCGGACAGCCGTTGGCTGTCCGGGCATGCTGGGTGCTGTAGTTTTGCAACATCTGGAGGTCCGCAGGTTGTAGACCACTGTCCTATACTTTACATTGCACGGATCCCTCAACATACGATGGTTTCAACAAACGATGGTCCATTTGGAACGGATTACCATCGTATGTTGAGGGATCACTGTACTTCTATGTAGCACTTCTATGTAGCACTTCTATGTAGCACTTCTATGGCTGATCTGACGAACCTTAGTGCCAATGACCAGCAGAAATCTGGATAGCAGTATTTTCTACATAGTATGTAGGTAGCAAGCAACTGATGTGGACCTGCTGCTCTGCCAACTGGTTTGGCTTTGAACAATGTTCTGGAGTGGAGTCTAAGCAACGCCTGGGTTTTTACCCTTAAAGAAGCAGGGTGTACAAATGTGGTAAAATAGCACCTTTTCTGGAAACAAGAAATGCAATGTGTGAACACAGCCTCTGGGGAGGTTTATAACTACTATGTATCCTGATCCTATAGAGATAGCAGCAGTATACAGATAGAGCTGAAGGGGAGGGGTATATCTACTATATATCCTGATCCCATAGAGATAGCACCAGCAGTATACAGAAAGAGCTGGAGGTAAAGTGTATAACTACTATGTATCCGGATCCTATAGAGATAGCAGCAGTATAAAGATAGAGCTGGAGTTAAAGTGTATAACTACTATGTATCCTGATCCTATAGTGATAGCAACAGTATACAGATAGAGCTGAAAGGGAGGTGTATAACTACTATATTTCCTGATCCCATAGAGATAGCAGCAGTATACAGATGGAGCTGGAGGAAAGGGGTTTAACGTCTATGTATCATGATCCTATAGTGATAGCAGCAGTATACAGATAGAGCTGAAAGGGAAGTGTATAACTACTATATTTCCTGATCCCATAGAGATAGCCGCAGCAGTATACAGATGGAGCTGGAGGAAAGAGGTTTAACTTCTATGTATCATGATCCTATAGAGATAGCAGATGAAGCCCGGAGGGAGGGGATCTGGTAAATGATGATGTCTTCCTGTAGTCCACAGGAAGGCAGAATCCAGAACTGAAATCCTCTTCTAACACAATGGAAGGTTTGGAGAGTCAAACTGGTGACCATATGAATAAGTTACTGTCATGAAATGTATAGATATGGCTGAATTGGAATAAAGCAAATGGCTCTGTAGAACTTGTGATGGTGAGTGTCCCTGACATGGGCAAAAAAAGAAAAACAAAACCAAAAAACGGAGTGTTTCCTTTATTCTACTCTCGGATATGGAAACTGGTCTTGACCGCCAAAAGGTACAAGGTAAGTAGTCTGGTTCAAGGGTAACCTGGCAAGGTTTTCCTTTTACCGGGAGAGGAAAAATCTGACTTCTTGCTCACAGCGCATCACCCGATTACACAATTGGTGAAAGCAATGTGTCTTTATTCAGAATGAAGAATCCAATAAAGCGAACATTTTGATATGGCAAGGTGAGTGCGGACATATTTCTATCTTCATTCTATTGCATAATTTACAAATCTGGCACCATTTTATTTGAAAAATATTGTTTTCCACCGGAGTACCCCTTTAAGGTACCATAAAGAGTCTGTCTGCGACCCCTAGAGGCAGAGCTGAAAGCATAACTAGCAGTAGCATGCCAGAGGCAGAAAGAGAGCAGAGGACAAGACAGAGATTGGCAAGAACTGAAAGGCAACCTCTCGATAGAGTGGCACAGGAGTGGCCATGAGTAGCGGGACACCAGTGGGTGGGCCTCAATAGTGCTACCATGTAGACATTGGCCCTCATTTACTATTCTAAGCCCGACTTGTTTTGTCTGTTTTTTTGGGCGCATCTTTGTCTGCGACATGTCGCAGACATCGTGCGCCAGTCTGCGACACGATGCGACATTTTTTCCCAACGGACCCGATGTGGATTCTCCCAAACCCGAAAAAGGGGCGTAACCCGACATTTCTGCGTAAAGGTTTCCAACCCGAGTTTGTTGTATTGTTGTGGATTTTTTCCCGACAACTCAGAGGAGTTGGAAACCAAAACCAACAAAACCCACGTGTGACAAACAGGATGCGACATAATAATAAATACCAGGGGAAAAAAGCAGTCGGGTAAGAAAACAAGATAGACTTACAACCCGATTTTCTAAGTAAATGAGGGCCATTGTGTTGGACAGTTCATCTTTTTTACCTTGAGTGATCCAAACCTGCAGAACATGGGTCCGGTCAAAACTTTATGAAATGTTTGTTTTGGCTCGAAGGCAGACATTGGCGATATGCTTCAGCCAAAGCTGCTCACATACAGTAAACTGACGATGCTTTATGCATCCCCTATTGTACTGTTATAGATTGCGCCCACTGCACCCAACTCTGGGATTCACCCCTTCCCCCATGACACCTATTACAAAGCAACTCAACAGCTCCTTCTATACGGTTCCATGGCCTGTATTAAAATACCCAGGTGAGGATAATAGAAAGGTGGAGCGGATAATCCGATCACAAAAAAGGGGAACTTCTGAAGGAGCGCAGACCTCTAAGGGTTAGGTTAAAATGAACGGTTTATTTATAAAAGATGCAGGTGAGGATAAGGGAGATTGTTTGCACCCTCTAGCACAGTAGTCCTAAACTGTGGCCCTCCGGATGTTGCAAAACTTCAATTCCCAGCATACCCGGACAGCCAACGGCTGTCCGGGCATGCTGGGAGTTAAAGTTTTGCAGTTTTGCAACATCAGGAGGGCCACAGTCTAGCACCTAGCATCCCGTCATATATCCTGGTAGCCCCCCAGCTACATCTTTGGACAATATCTTATTTATTTATTTAAAGGGGTACTCTGGTGAAAAACTATTTTTTTTTTTAAATCAACTGGTGCCAGAAAGTTAAACAGATTTGTAAATTACTTCTATTAAAAAAATCTTAATCCTTCCTGTACTTATTAGCTGCTGAATACTACAGTGGAAATTATTTTCCATTTGAAACATAGCACAGTGCTCTCTGCTGACGTCATGAGCACAGTGCTCTCTGCTGACATCTCTGTCCGTTTTAGGAACTGTCCAGAGTAAAAGGAAATCCCCATAGCAAACATATGCTGTTCTGCACAGTTCCTAAAATGAACAGAGATGTCAGCAGAGAGCACTGTACTCGTGATGTCAGCAGAGAGCTCTGTGTTTCAAAAAGAAAATAATTTCCTCTGTAGTATTCAGCAGCTAATAAGTACTGGAAGGATTAAGATTTTTTAATAGAAGTAATTTACAAATCTGTTTAACTTTCTGGCACCAGTTGATTTAAAAAAATAAATAAATAAATAAATAAATAAGTTGTTCACCGGAGTACCCCTTTAAAGCGTTTATTTATGTATTTATTTTCATATTTATTTATTGATTTATTTGTTTATGTATTTATTGATGTATGTATTTAATTATTTATGTATTCATTTATATCTTTATTTATTTATTTATTTATTTTATTTATGTATTTTGTCATTTATTTATGTATTTATTTATTTTATTCATATATTTAGTCATATATTTATTTATTTACTTATTTTATATTTTTTTACACTTTTGCTAAATATTTACCCTTAGATCAGCGGAATCAAAGTATAAAGAACTTTCATAATCTCTGGTTATAAGTATCTCTTGAAGGTTGGGTTTGGTGAGCGCTCTGACTCTCATTGACATGCAAGTAGCGAGCCCCATACTTATAACTGGACGGGGTTGCCAATGTTTTGATGGATGTCGCTTTTTTTTATTTTTTCCTTATATGTTTCCCTTCCTCTTCATCCAGTTTTCCCATTATTAATGTGTTGTTGCGGTGGAGTTAAATAGATCGAGCGAGAGAAGGAACGGAAAGGAAATTAATTGTGTAAATACGACCTGGTTCGCAGCATAGAAACCGGGGGAAAAAAAATTGCATCGTAAGAAATGCCGGAGACCTGATTCCGTTTCATCAAGCAAGACCAAGAAATCTTTATTTAATGTGAACAAGAACTCAGAGGAAATTAAAGAGCCATAGCCTGGCCTATTAAAAATCACATCGGCACCACAAAATGCTAAAGGGAAGCTCCCGGCAAAGCTGATCCGATACACAGCGTAATGCCGAGTGCAGGTGTTGGGAAATGTATTTTACTACAAAATTTTTGGCTCAGTTTTGACCTAATTTTATAGAGTAAATACAGCAGAATTTATTACAAACTTATTTATTTTGGGTCTTAGGGCTGAATTTATTTAGAGGATCTGATTTGAAGTCTGAATTAAAGGATGGTCTATTCTGTCTTCTGAATTAATTTGTAATAGATGTATATATGGACATATATACTTGTATATGCTTATGTATGTTTATGTCAGGCCCGTCGCTACAGGACAGGCAAACCAAGCAATTGCTTGGGGCCCAGAGCTGGCCAGGGGCCCCGAGCAGAGCCGGTGCTTGCCTGTCCTGTAGCAACGGGGCAATTCCCCCCATCACTATTAAGGACATCCCTGTGTCCCGAAAGATGTTTTCGGGACACAGGGATGCCCCCGTTAACTCTGTGCGACCCCGCCTTAAGTTTAAAAACGCACGTCCCGTGCGTGCGCCCATAGCAACAGAGGTGCAGAAGACCGGAGCATCGAGGAGGAGGAAGACGTGCGCTGACCAGCTTGGTAAGTGACCAGCGGCACGTCATCTTCAGTGCTACGACCACCGCTTCTCCTGTCCCGGAACTAATGCTATGGAGGAGCGGTGGTCGAAGCACTGAAGTATATGGCTGGAGGCTGTATGTCTGTGGGGAACACTGCCTACCTAATGTGGGGAGAACTATGCTGCACCTAATGTGGGGGAACACTGCCTGCCTAATGTGGGGGAACACTGCCAGCCTAATGTGGGAGGAACACTGCCAGCCTAATGTGGGGGGAACACTGCCAGCCTAATGTGGGGAGAACTATGCTGCACCTAATGTGGGGGAACACTTCCTGCCTAATGTGGGGAGAACTATGCTGCACCTAATGTGGGGGAACACTGCCTGCCTAATGTGGGGGAACACTGCCAGCCTAATGTGGGGGGAACACTGCCAGTTTAATGTGGGGGAACTCTGCTGCACCTAATGTGGGGAGAACTCTGCTGCACCTAATGTGGGGGAACACTGCCTGCCTAATGTGGGGGAACACTGCCAACCTAATGTGGGGAGAACTATGCTGCACCTAATGTGGGGAGAACTCTGCTGCACCTAATGTGGGGGGAACACTGCCAGCCTAACGTGGGGGGAACACTGCCAACCTAATGTGGGGAGAACTATGCTGCACCTAATGTGGGGGGAACTCTGCCAACCTCATGTGGGGGAACACTGCCTACCTAATGTGGGAGAACACTTCCAGCCTAATGTGGCGGAACACTGCCTGCCTAATGTGGGAGAACACTGCCAGCCTAATGTGGGGGGAACACTGCCAGCCTAATGTGGGGGGAACACTGCCAACCTAATGTGGGGAGAACTGTGCTGCACCTAATGTGGGGGGGGGGGGAACTCTGCCAACCTAATGTGAGGAGAACTCTGCTGCACCTTATGTGGGGAGAACTCTGCTGCACCTAATGTGGGGGAACACTGCCTGCCTAATGTGGGGGAACACTGCCTACCTAATGTGGGGGAACACTGCCAGCCTAATGTGGAAGAACACTGACTACCTAATGTGGGGGAACACTGCCAGCCTAATGTGGGGGGGAACACTGCCAGCCTAATGTGGGGGGGACACTGCCAACCTAATGTGGGGAGAACTATGCTGCACCTAATGTGGGGGGAACTCTGCCATCCTAATGTGGGGAGAACTATGCTGCACTTAATGTGGGGGGAACACTGTCTACCTAATGTGGGGAGTACTATGCTGCACCTAATGTGGGGGGGAACTCTGCTAACCTAATGTGGGGGCCTCGAATCGACGTTCGCTCATGTCGCGCTCCCAGAATTCAAGGGCCGGCGTTACTACATCCTGACACCGGCCCTAGAGCGTGACGTGCGTGAACATCAAGGGGGGGGGGGGGGGGGGCTCCATGTCTATTTTGCTTTGGGCCCCCAAATTTCTTCAAACGGCCCTGGTTTATGTGTAAAAAATTTTATTTACTTGCTCACCCCTCCCCCATCTGCTCTCCTGTCTCGCCCCACCATCGTGTAAGAGGAAGTTGAAGGCCATGAGGATTTGAAGGCCTCTGAAGTTTAACAAGGGACAATGCCCATCCCCCATTCTACTTTCTGCTATCTACTCACTCCCTATATGCTAGAACATCCCACTAGTGAGGCTGGGAACTTATGCTAAGTACAGAGGTTATATAACCCAGTGGACAGCCTAATAAAGGACAGAAGCATTTGAAACTGATAATGACGTTTGATTTACTTTGGGTATACTTCGGTATATAGATTCTGTATATGGATTTGGCTGGGAGTAAGATAGTTACAAGAGCACTGATAAAATCCATATCAAATTCAGGTATCTGGTCTGAGGTCTGTATTTTTTGGGGTTGGTCTGGAGACTAGGAAAGGGTTGCCACATCCAAATGACATCAACTTTCTGCATCTTAACCAGTGGTCTCAAACTGTGGTCCCCAGATGTTGCAAAACTTTAACTCCCAGCATGCCCGGACAGCCGTTGGCTTTGAAAGGCAAAGTTTTTTCTTCTTCAGGTTCATTGACATAAACATGCCTTTTGAAACCCGTTTGCCAAACTTATATGCAAATAAATATTTTACTTACTGCACCCAATGCACTGTCCTAGACTTATTGGAGAAACGCTACTAGCCTTGGTTGATTTTTAGGGGGCATTCCCTGCCAGGAACACCCTGCACTCTTTCTACAATTCCCCATAAAGTTTGAAGGCCATAGCTGAGCCAAGCTGAACCCCTTTCAGTAATTTCCGGAACTCATACAGTAAGTAAAGGTTTTCTTTCAGAACTTCCATCAACTGCTCTGGGTCTCCACTATTAGGACCAGGGTGACCATAAAGTCTTTCCACACCTTTCATATTGCCAAGAAATTGGCCCAGTAGACCCAATATTGGGCTAGGAACTTGTTCTCTGGAGAAAAAAGCTTGTCATGACATTTAGAAGCCATCACTGTAGACTGACCATCCTAAAGTTAAGAGACATCTATGAAGTCTCATCACCAAATGCTGTCCTGTGGGCTAACGATTCCTGCTGTCTCTATGTTGGACCCGCTGCTCCATAGTATAATTTATTATACTGTGCTGTATTCCTGTGTTAAATTATGTACTGTACCCTTAAAGGGGTACTCCGCTCCTAGACATCTTATCCCCAATCCAAAGGATAGGGGATAAGATGTCAGATTGCCGCGGTCCCGCTGCTGGGGAGCCCTGGGATCACCGCTGCGGTACCCCCACTATCATTACTGCACAGAGCGAGTTTGCTCTGTGCGTAATGACGGGCGATACGGGGGACGGAGCAGCGTGATGTCATGGCTCTGCCCCTCGTGACATCACCGCCCGTCCCCTTAATGCAAGTCTATGGGAGGGGGCGTGACCACCGCCACACCTCCTCCCATAGACTTGTATTGAAAGGGGTGGACCGTGACGTCACGAGGGGCGGAGCCGTGATGTAACGATGCTCCGGCCCCTGTACTGCCCGTCATTACGTGCAGAGCGCTCTGTGCTGTAAGGATAGCGGGGTGCCGCAGCGGGGATCCCAGGCTCCCCAGCAGCGGGACCGTGGCGATCTGACATCTTATCCCCTATCCTTTGGATAGGGGATAAGATGTCTAGGGGTGGAGTACCCCTTTAAGGGAATGCTACAGAGTGACCAGGTGATCCTGATGCCCCAATGAGAGCCCCTCAACATTGAACTTTTTATAGTGTAAGGGGGGGGGAAGCTTGTCAGTTCTAGTGTGAAAGGATAAAGTGAGAGGAGTTCGGAGTTGAAGAGCCGAGGAACAGAGTGAGGAGACCTGAATAGGAGAGCCTAAAATCTGGCAGAGCAGCCACGCCAATCTAAGGAAAACTCCAGTGCACAGGTGAAAGTGAAAGCCTGGCGATAAGCACAGAGTCCTTGGGTAGAAACATAGTCTACAGTCAGTCAGTACAAACTCCCTCAATCCAGCGTGGGCTGCCATAATCACTAGTCTGCAGTTTCACCTACTGCAAGTCTCAGCAAGGCGTCAGGTGACCTGGGTTACACTCTTCACTTCCCTCTGTACTAAAGTCTGTACTATTACGGTTTACTAATTCATGCAAAAGTGAAGATAGTTATCCGTAACCAGGCATCGGCATTATCCTTGTCCCCTCATTGGCTCAGGTGAAGCTATCTCATCCTCGGAACGTGGAGGTTAACGGTGCCCTGGCATCACAAAAAAGTTAATTCCACTTCCTTTTAGCTGTGGTGTCACCACACATCTTTTAAGTCTCCTAACTTTCTAAAAACAGTTGATCCACGCCACAAGTGTTTGGTGAATCAGAGTAGTAGCCGAACCCGACAGATGTCCTCCTGGACTCTCTTGGCTGGTGTATTAGATGAAGTGGATTTTTGACGGCAGTGGATTAAGTCTTTTGATTCCTTAAAGTACTTAATTACAAATTAGAACTCGGCTATTAATACAGAAAACCTTCTGACCCCACAGAAGCCTCCGCGCCTTCCTTCTGATTACATAGTTGATGGAATAAAACTTAGTGACCTGCATATTATGGTAATGAAGATTACTCAATGCTCCTGTTGACTGCTTCCTATCACTTAATGATCTGACGGAACTGGCGCTATAATGAGATTCCAAACTTAAAGTAAATTAATATTTATAAAATAAAATAAAAAAATTGGAATCAAAGAGATTACGGGAAAAAATTTAATTAACTCAACAATTTTTTCATTTAAAAAAATAATTTGTAAGGGATATTTGGACAACTAATTAAGTGAGATTTCTGGAGCAAAATTAAAATAAAGAAAAAAATTGAAATTAAAATTAAATATTAAGTTATTGAAATTCCGTGTGGATAATTGTATTGTGGGTTACTTAAGGAATCCGAATTAAAGCTTTATTGCGCTCGCTAATGAAATATTTAACAGTTTTTTTTTTATCAATACACTGGAGTAATTAAAAAGATTTAACCTTCAGATTAACAGATTTTGTGTCTACGTGAATAGATAAAGGAAAAGAGGTTGTCATCCCATCAACGTCTCCTCCCAATCTAGTCAACTTGGGAGTATTTCATTAACAAAGGGAAAAAAACTAAGAAAACTAGAAGAAAATGTATCTACCTGAGAATCCAATAATTATTATCCCTATTGACCTCTAGTAAAAGTAATTATGAAGTAAAGAATTTACTAACGGTTGAGCATTATTTAAAGGAATACTGTAGTGGAATATAACTTATCCCCTATCCGAAGACTAGGAGATCATTTATAGATCATGGAGGGTTGGACCGCTATCCTGTATGGGGCCACGGCAGTCCATAGGAAGTGCCGTGCCGACCCCCGCAGGAAGCCACAGCAGACACGCCCCCTCCATGTATCTCTATGGTATACATGGAGGGGGCATGCTGGCAGCTGCGTCAAGTGGGTGACGGAACGCCCCCTTCCTGTGGACTGCCATGGCCCCGTACAGGAGATCGCGGGGGGATCCCAGCAGTCAGACTTGCCGCAATCTATAACTTATGTTCCACTACAGTACTCCTTTAATGATCATATATAGATATGTAAAGCCTGGGACTGTCATGTCCTGGCACGCGGCTCCGCTCCTTAGGGCGCGCGCGCGCCAGCTCTCTAAGATTTAAAGGGCCAGTGCACCAATGATTGGTGCCTGGCCCAATTAGCCTAATTAGCTTCCACCTGCTCCCTGGCTATATTACCTCACTTCCCCTGCACTTCCTTGCCGGATCTTGTTGCCTTGTGCCAGTGAAAGCGTTAGTGTTGTCCAAAGCCTGTGTTTCCAGATCTTCTGCTATCCACATTGACTACGAACCTTGCCGCCTGCCCCGACCTTCTGCTACGTCTGACCTTGCCTCTGCCTAGTCCTTCTGTCCCACGCCTTCTCAGCAGTCAGCAAGGTTGAGCCGTTGCCGGTGGATACGACCTGGTTGCTACCGCCGCAGCAAGACCATCCCGCTTTGCGGCGGGCTCTGGTGAATACCAGTAGCAACCTAGAACCGGTCCACCGACACGGTCCACGCCAATCCCTCGCTGACACAGAGGATCCACATCCAGCTAGCCGAATCGTGACAATTGTATCTGCATTGAGAAGTGTTTTCCTATGAGCAAAGGCAAATCAGGGCAAAAAGTTGCTCCCCCCAAAAAATTTAATATGCACTGTAAACATATGAAGCTGTACCATACACATACACAGTACAGATATAATGCATACTGTACATATATTGTGCAACTACCACACACATACATAGTGGGCCCAAAGTATAAGAGGAGGCATAATGTCATGCCTATACCATGGCCATTATTGCAAAACTTCAATTCCCAGCATGTTGGCTGTCCTGGCATGCTGAGAGTTGAAGTTTTGCAACATCGGGAGGGCCACAATTTGAGACGACTGGACTAAACAATTGGCTCTATCTCCTCCCTGCACTCATCTCTATGGTCGTAGAAAGAGCTGTGTGGCCAGTATGTTGGAAGATCATATTCAGGGGTACAGTTTGTGGCAGTGTTATATTTTCAGGAGTGCAGTGTGTGACAGGGCTGCAATAATAATTGTCTATATTATATATAAAAACCAGATACAGGCGCAGCACTCCAACAAAATAAGTGATTTAATATCTCATGTCAGCATTACAACGTTTCAGCTCCTCCTGGAGCCTTTTTCAAGCATGCTTGACAAAGGCTACAGGAGAAGCTGAAACGTTGTAATGCTGACATGAGATATTAAATCACTTATTTTGTTGGAGTGCTGCGCCTGTATCTGGTTTTTATCTTGGATGGACTCTGATCAAGTCCTTTGGGACGCTGGCACCAATTTTTTGGTTGGACTGGATAAGTAGTGCTGCTTTATTTTGGGATTATATAAGCGAAAAAATGCAGCAGCACTCCGTTATAGATGAAAAAAAGTGGAGTTAGGCTTTATTCATCAGGTGCAGTACACGACGTTTCGACCGTCTCTCACGGTCTTTGTCAAGACGAGAGACGACGGTCGAAACGTTGTGTACTGCACCTGATGAATAAAGCCTAACTCCACTTTTTTTCATCTATAACGGAGTGCTGCTGCATTTTTTCGCTTATATTTGGGGACCCTGCCCGGGTTGGACCAGCTTGCACCCGCAATTCAAATGGGAGTGCGGTTCCCTCACAGGACTATATATATATATATATATATATATATATATATATATATATATATATATATATATATATTGAGGATCTACTGTAAAAGTGAATAGGCAACAATTGACCATCAAACTGTCTAGAAGTAAGAAGAGACAGCAGTCTGGGTAGTATCTGTTGCACCCATGCCGGTGGTGGTGGTGGTGGGGGGGGGGGGGTGGTATTAGGGAGGATTTGGGGTTAGATATCACAGGCCATTTTTTTCATGCTATACCCCTGCCTCCAGCTGTTTGCACCTACTGACATGATAAGTATTTCTCAATATTTCTCAAACACTTTCTCAATACTTCTCAAATTCCCCCTAGTAAAATGAATGATATCACAGGAGCCCCAAGGAAAAGGTCATACACTGTGCTTCACCTATTGAAAGTGCAGGATGAGGATAAGTGTCCCTGAGACCTACCATGTATCCCTTAGAGAACATCTACCACTTGTTAAAGCCAGGGTCCCTATGTTATCTAAATGATTTATTCCAAGATGACAACCTTGTCACCTATCTACAGGATGGGTCATTTATATGGATACACCTTAATAAAATGGGAATGGTTGGTGATATTAACTCCCTGTTTGTGGCACATTAGTATATGTGAGGGGGGGGAAACTTTTCAAGATGGGTGGTGACCATGGCGGCCATTTTGAAGTCGGCCATTTTGAATCCAACTTTTGTTTTTTCAATAGGAAGAGGGTCATGTGACACATCAAACTTATTGGGAATTTCACAAGAAAAACAATGATGTGCTTGGTTTTTAACATAATTTTATTCTTTCATGAGTTATTTACAAGTTTCTGACCACTTATACAATGTGTTCAATGTGCTGCCCATTGTGTTGGATTGTCAATGCAACCCTCTTCTCTATATACTGCTATATACTACTATATACACACCGCAGGAGAAATGCTAGCACAGGCTTCCAGTATCCATATACACTGCTATATACTACTATATACACCGCAGGAGAAATGCTAGCACAGGCTTCCAGTATCCGTATACACTGCTATATACTACTATATACACCGCAGGAGAAATGCTAGCACAGGCTTCCAGTATCCGTATACACTGCTATATACTACTATATACACCGCAGGAGAAATGCTAGCACAGGCGTCCAGTATCTGTATACACTGCTATATACTACTATATACATCGCAGGAGAAATGCTAGCACAGGCTTCCAGTATCCATATACACTGCTATATACACTGCAGGAGAAATGCTAGCACAGGCTTCCAGTATCCGTATACACTGTTATATACACTATATACACCGCAGGAGAAATGCTAGCACAGGCTTCCAGTATCCGTATACACTGCTATATACTACTATACACACCGCAGGAGAAATGCTAGCACAGGCTTCCAGTATCCGTATACACTGCTATATACTACTATATACACTTCAGGAGAAATGCTAGCACAGGCTTCCAGTATCCGTATACACTGCTATATACACTATATACACCGCAGGAGAAATGCTAGCACAGGCTTCCAGTATCCGTATACACTGCTATATACTACTATATACACCGCAGGAGAAATGCTAGCACAGGCGTCCAGTATCTGTATACACTGCTATATACTACTATATACATCGCAGGAGAAATGCTAGCACAGGCTTCCAGTATCCGTATACACTGCTATATACTACTATATACACCGCAGGAGAAATGCTAGCACAGGCTTCCAGTATCCGTATACACTGCTATATACTACTATATATACCGCAGGAGAAATGCTAGCACAGGCTTCCAGTATCCGTATACACTGCTATATACTACTATATACACCGCAGGAGAAATACTAGCACAGGCTTCCAGTATCTGTATACACTGCTATATACTACTATATATACCGCAGGAGAAATGCTAGCACAGGCTTCCAGTATCCGTATACACTGCTATATACTACTATATACACCGCAGGAGAAATACTAGCACAGGCTTCCAGTATCCGTAGTTTCAGGTGCTGCACATCTTGTATCTTCACAATTGCCTTCAGATGACCCCAAAGATAAAAGTCTAAGGGGGTCAGATCGGGAGACCTTGGGGGCCATTCAACAGGCCCACGAAGACCAATTTTCTTTCTGCTGGTAAAATTCTAAAGAATAAACTCAGTCATTTTATAGGAGGAATACCACACAGAGTACATTGCTACTTATGGGGACTGCACTGTCCTTGCCAGAGATTCCGTAATGTGAACCATAGATCAATCCAACATGGACTATGTGCATGGGTCCTGGCTATGGTCTATTTCTTGTGTGTATAGGAAATATTTTAATAAAAAAAAATCTTAAATAAAACATAAATAACTAAATAAACATATTAATAATAATAATAATGATAATAGATTACTATTATTATTAGTATTATTATTATTTAATTTACAGCTCATTTCATATGTTATGCCAAAATAAATTATGAACAATTAAAGATGGGGTCAGTAAAATTTTCTTTAAAGGTGTACTCCGCCCCTAAACATCTTATCCCCTATCCAAAGGATAGGGGATAAGATGTCAGATCGCCGGGGTCCCGCTGCTGGGGACCCCGGGGATCGCTGCTGCAGCACCCCACTATGATTACTGTGCAGAGCGAGATCGCTCTGCACGTAATGACGGGCAATACAGGGGCCGGAGCATCGTTACGTCACGACCCGCCCCCGTCAATACAAGTCTATGGGAGGGGGCATGGTGGTCATCACACCCCCTGCCATAGACTTGCATTAAGGGGACGAGCCATGACGTCACACTGCTCCGGCCCCTGTATAGCCCATCATTACGCACAGAGCGAACTCGCTCTGTGCAGTAATGATGGCGGGGTGCCGCAGTGGCGATCCCCGGGGTCCCCAGCAGCAGGACCGCGGCGATCTGACATCTTATCCCCTATCCTTTGGATAGGGGATAAGATGCCAGGGGCGGAGTACCCCTTTAAGTATTATTGACTAGTGTTGAGCGACATAGGCCATATTCGAATTCGCGATATTTTGCAAATTTATGGACGAATATTCGTCATTCGTAAATTCGCATATTCGCAATATTCACATTTTATTTTCACATATGCAAAAATTTGCGTATGCGATAATTAGCATATGCAAAAATTAGCATATATAAAAATTAGCATAAGCGAAAATGTGCACGCCAGTCTCACACAGTAGTATTGGAGCCTTCTTTACACCACACAATTTGGAAGCAGAGAGGGATGATCACTGTGATGTGTACTGTGAAGAAAAAAAAAAAACGAATATTCGTAATTACGAATATATACTGCAATATTCGCGAATAAAATATGCAGTGCGAATATTCGCGAGCAACACTATTATTGACCCCACATCACATTGTCAGCCATGTTACATGCTGCTTACACTTACTAATCTGCTGATCCCCCAATTGCATTATTTGACCATTCAGCCTATGACCAGCGCTGTTCTCTCCAAACACTGCAGATTTTTACTAAACAAAGTAACGGAGCACATCCAATTTCCAAACACAAATATGAAAACCCCAATTCCAACAAAATATGTGGGATATTTGAGGCGGTTGAATCTGGAAATATATTTCCTACATTGCTGTATCTATATTTGTGCTCATTTCTTTTGGAACATCCATCATTCTTCCAGGACTCTTATAAAACACAATGTGAAATGGAGACTATATGGATTGTCAAGTAGAAGATTGTAGCTCATTTTTACTCCCCACTGCAGTGATAGGATATTATTTAGTACGTGTTCCGGATGCACAATCCACAGACTTCTGTATTACAATTTACTGGAAAGAAACTTAAAGAGCTCGATCAGTCAGAGGCGTTATGTTACATTACATTAATTATACATACCTGTATATAGTGTTGCTCGCGAATATTCGCAATGCAAATTTTATTTGCGAATATCGCATATTCACGAATTCGCGAATATAGCACTATGTATTAGTAATTACGACAAACAGAATGTAGAGCAGCGCCCAAATGAACAGCAGGTGGTGCAGGCAGCGATGAAAGATCCTAGGTCAAGGCAGGTAACACATCCAAGAAGAAGCTGCAGCACTCAAAGTTATGAGTGTCATAAAGGTGTTTATTCCATATCAATACAAAAAGCGCAACGTTTCTGCTGCCAATGCAGCCTTTTTCAAGTACGTATATAGTATATATATATAGTATATAGCAGTGTATACGGATACTGCAAGCCTGTGCTAGCATTTCTCCTGCGGTGTATATAGTAGTATATAGCAGTGTATATGGATACTGGAAGCCTGTGCTAGCATTTCTTCTGCGGTGTATATATAGTATATAGCAGTGTATACGGATACTGCAAGCCTGTGCTAGCATTTCTCCTGCGGTGTATATAGTAGTATATAGCAGTGTATACGGATACTGGAAGCTTGTGCTAGCATTTCTCCTGCGGTGTATATAGTAGTATATAGCAGTGTATACGGATACTGGAAGCCTGTGCTAGCATTTCTCCTGCGGTGTATATAGTATTATATAGCAGTGTATACGGATACTGGAAGCCTGTGCTAGCATTTCTCCTGCGGTGTATATAGTAATATATAGCAGTGTATACGGATACTGGAAGCCTGTGCTAGCATTTCTCCTGCGGTGTATATAGTAGTATATAGCAGTGTATATGGATACTGGAAGCCTGTGCTAGCATTTCTCCTGCGGTGTATATAGTAATATATAGTAGTGTTGCTCGCGAATATTCGCAATGCGAATTTTATTCGCGAACATCGCATATTCGCGAATATTCGCGAATATAGCACTATATATTCGTAATTACGAATATTCGTTTTTTTATTTAAATTTTTTTTTTTCACAGTACACATCACAGTGATCATCCATCTCTGCTTCCAGCTTGTGTGGTGTAAAGAAGGCTCTAATACTACCGTGTGAATTTTCGCATATGCAAACATTTGCATATGTTAATTTTCGCATATGCGAATTTTCGCTTATGCTAATTTTGTATATGCGAATTTTCACATATGTTAATTTTCGCATTCGCGAATTTTCCGCTTATGCGAAAATAAAACGAGAATATTGCGAATATATGACGAATATTCGTCCATATATTCGCGAATATTCGCGAATTCGAATATGGCCTATGCCGCTCAACACTAATATATAGCAGTGTATATGGATACTGGAAGCCTGTGCTAGCATTTCTCCTGCGGTGTATATAGTAATATATATCAGTGTATACGGATACTGGAAGCCTGTGCTAGCATTTCTCCTGCGGTGTATATAGTAGTATATAGTAGTATATAGAGAAGAGGGTTGCATTGACAATCCAACACAATGGGCAGCACATTGAACACATTTTATAAGTGGTCAGAAACTTGTAAATAACTCATAAAAGAACAAAGTTACGTTAAAACCAGTCACATCATTGTTTTCTTGTGAAATTCCCAATAAGTTTGATGTGTCACATGACCCTCTTCCTATTGAAAAAACAAAAGATGGATTCAAAATGGCCGACTTCAAAATGGCTGCCATGGTCATCACCCATCTTGAAAAGTTCCCCCCCCTCACATATACTAATGTGCCACAAACAGGAAGATAATATCACCAACCATTCCCGTTTTATTAAGGTGTATCCATATAAATGGCCCACCCTATATACACGAATATAACTACTAAAATACTGCTCCTATATACAAGAATATAACTACTATAATACTGCTCCTATATACAAGATTATAACTACTATAATATTGTCTCCTATATACAAGAATATAACTACAATAATACCGCTCCTATATACAAGAATATAAATACTATAATACTGTCTCCTATGTACAAGAATATAACTACTATAATACTGTTCCTATGTACAAGAATATAACTACTATAATACTGCTCCTATATACAAGAATATAACTACTATAATACTGCTCCTATATACAAGAATATAACTACTATAATTCTGCCTCCTATATACAAGAATATAACTACTATAATTCTGCCTCCTATATACAAGAATATAACTACTATAATACTGCTCCTATATACAAGAATATAAATACTATAATACTGTCTCCTATGTACAAGAATATAACTACTATAATACTGTTCCTATGTACAAGAATATAACTACTATAATTGTAATAAAGAGAGGAGCACCAGGCACTGTCTACTCGACTGTGAGTCAAATGATCCTGTCCGGACTATCCGGGGTGTATAACCTGCTGCACTAGGTGCTGTGGGGAGCATCTACGTCTATAAAGAGCAAAGTCTTTCATACAATGGCAAGTAGAAATGAAGGTAGACGGACGACTCACCCAGGTAGCAAAAATATCTTCTTTATTCAAGGCTTGCAGCTTAAAATAAGAGCAGGTTGAGGGGGGTCTGTCAGCAGGAGCTCCTTTCAGTTTATCCCAGGACCGCCCACCTAGCAAACAATTAAGAGAATAAACAAGCCTCAGGCCAAGCCTGGCTATAACCATCCATCAGAACCTCATCCATTTGTGTTTTTTTCTGTCCTTCAGTTCTGGGACAGGTGTAAGGTGTATATACCTTCCAAGCCTACCAACTAATATCTGTTTTTTTCCTTCCTATTCTCTTAGATGGGGAGATTGGGAAGCCCTGGCCCCCTGAGCGCAGTCTCGGTAAACCTGCGGGGTCGCCAGACTTGCGGGTACTGGCTCGTGGGACCCCTCTGCATGGCTGAGCAAGTCTGGCCTTAAATGCAGTTAAATTCGGCCGCTGCAGGGTTACTATCCATCCCTCCACCCCCCCCCCCCTGTTTTCTGGTGCTGGGTGAGCCTGGCAAGGCCGTCACCCTGGAGAGCTGACCTGTTTACAGTGCAGCATAGGATTCCCTGCGGTCCTGGGGCTCCCGGTGATTGATTTCACTTGCTAGTGCGTCCATGCGCTATGTGGCAGCGCGGTGCTGCGGCGGGGAGCTTCGGTGGAGGCGGCCATTAGATTCCGGTGTGGAGATGCGTCATTCGGCCACCGGTGTAGGATGGGAGTTCCAGGGGAAGCCCTACATCAGAGCGCCGATCATGGCGCCCGCATCTGCAGTGCTGGGCAGCCGGATTGCGCGTTCTATAAGGTATGTGGGGGCACATTGCGTATGCTGGGGTTACTTCTGGAGGGCTGTCTGCCGGCTGGTATCTGTATTAATTTACATATATTGCTGGTCTGTTGCTATGTGCATATACTAGGCTATTGCAGTGTTGCATATTGCTGGTCTGTTGCTATGTGCATATACTAGGCTATTGCAGTGTTGCATATTGCTGGTCTGTTGCTATGTGCATATTCTAGGCTATTGCAGTGTTGCATATTGCTGGTCTGTTGCTATGTGCATATACTAGGCTATTGCAGTGTTGTATATTGCTGGTCTGTTGCTATGTGCATATACTAGGCTATTGCAGTGTTGCATATTGTTAGTCTCCCTATCTTATGCTGTTTCTCTCCAGGTAATAGCTGCTGGCAGACAGAGGGATTGTCAGCTGTGCGGGCTGTGTAATTAGGCTCAGCCTCCCCCAGCAGCAGTGTGCAGAGTTAGTGCACAGTCTCTCACTGTAATACTCTATGGCAGGATAAGTGTGTGACACTGTACGCTCAGGGTAACACTTAGTATATACTATGTATATTGTGATGATGGTTCTCACTATTTATACAGTGTACGTGGTGATGATGATTACTCCCCATATCACTCATATTGTAAATCCCTGCCATGTTATTGCTGGTATAGTGTGTAATGCTGCGCGCACTAATACACTATCATGCAGTATTCTGTGCGGTTACCTCACATGAGATTATGTGTATTGGTGACTATGCGGGTTATGTCTTCAGCTTATACTATTTGCTGTCTGTACAGATCACTGATGACCAGCTACTCCCTGGTTGAGCCGGCTGTGTATAAAATATATGTATATGAACTGCTCCCGGGTACGAGTGGGGCCCCGGAGGAGCCTGTAAATAGGTGATGCTGTATACTCTCCTTATACTGTATACATAACCCTGTCAGTAAGTGATGCTGTATACTCGCATAATGCTGTATACTGATATATAATCATGTCAGTAAGTGATGTTGTATGCTCACATTATACTGTATACTGATATATAATCCTGTCAGTAAGTGATGCTGTATACTCACATCATACTGTATACTGATATATAATCCTGTCAGTAAGTGATGCTGTATGCTCACATTGTACTGTATACTGATATATAATCCTGTCAGTAAGTGATGTTGTATACTGATGTTTTCTATATATTCCTGTCAGTAGTGAGGCTCTGCTAACTATATACTGATGTTTTCTATATATTCCTGTCAGTAGTGAGGCTCTGCTCACTATATACTGATGTCTTATATACATTTCTATATATTCCTGTCAGTAATGAGGCTCTGCTCACTATATACTGATGTTTTCTATATATTCCTGTCAGTAGTGAGGCTCTGCTCACTATATACTGATGTTTTCTATATATTCCTGTCAGTAGTGAGGCTCTGCTCACTGTATACTGATGTGTTCTATACATTTCTATATATTCCTGTCAGTAGTGAGGCTCTGCTCACTGTATACTGATGTGTTCTATACATTTCTATATATCCCTGTCAGTAGTGAGGCTCTGCTCACTATATACTGATGTCTTATATACATTTCTATATATTCCTGTCAGTAGTGAGGCCCTGCTCACTATATACTGATGTTTTCTATATATTCCTGTCAGTAGTGAGGCTCTGCTCACTGTATACTGATGTGTTCTATACATTTCTATATATTCCTGTCAGTAGTGAGGCTCTGCTCTCTGTATACTGATGTCTTATATACATTTCTATATATTCCTGTCAGTAGTGAGGCTCTGCTCACTATATACTGATGTCTTATATACATTTCTATATATTCCTGTCAGTAGTGAGGCTCTGCTCACTGTATACTGATGTGTTCTATACATTTCTATATATTCCTGTCAGTAGTGAGGCTCTGCTCACTATATACTGATGTCTTATATACATTTCTATATATTCCTGTCAGTAGTGAGGCTCTGCTCACTATATACTGATGTCTTATATACATTTCTATATATTCCTGTCAGTAATGAGGCTCTGCTCACTATATACTGATGTTTTCTATATATTCCTGTCAGTAGTGAGGCTCTGCTCACTATATACTGATGTCTTATATAAATTTCTATATATTCCTGTCAGTAGTGAGGCTCTGCTCTCTGTATACTGATGTTTTCTATATATTCCTGTCAGTAGTGAGGCCCTGCTCACTATATACTGATGTTTTCTATATATTCCTGTCAGTAGTGAGGCTCTGCTCACTATATACTGATGTCTTATATACATTTCTATATATTCCTGTCAGTAGTGAGGCCCTGCTCACTGTATACTGATGTTTTCTATATATTCCTGTCAGTAGTGAGGCTCTGCTCTCTGTATACTGATGTTTTCTATACATTTCTATATATTCCTGTCAGTAGTGAGGCTCTGCTCTCTGTATACTGATGGTTTTTCATGTACAAGGCTTTGCTGACAATTTTTCTCTTGAGTAGACACAAGAGTGGACAAAGCCAGACAGGTACATGAGATGGACTCCAGGCTCAAGTCAGAGTCCAAACATTGGGAGAATCCAGGTAAGACAGACTCTGCTGTTACTTAACTATGTAAAGTCACTGGTGTCCTCAGATATCCAGCTCTGCCACCGTGAGTAGTCCGGCTGAGCAGAGACATGGGAGACAATTCTTCTCCAGGTACCTTGTCCTCAAAGTGTCATCACTCAGGTCTGTATTAGACGTCCTATGTGATTTCCCTTAGATGTGTTTAGAATCTCATCTGAGAATCAGCCCAGTTGTCTGATGGGTCGGCAGTATATGAGGATCCTAGAGTTCCTCCAAGGAAAGGAAGAACTTGGCATTTCCACAAGCTGCCAAATGGAAACCATCTTAGTCCTGCTGCTCTAAAGGGCGAAACTTCTTCTCCAAGAGCCAATGTTCTGCAAAAGGGCTCAGGAGAAAGGAACCAGGGAGAAGACTACCAAACCAAATCAGTTTAATGTCAGAAGGACAACCATGGTTGGTGCAAGACATTCTGGATTCCTGTCAACCTGAGGAAGGGTGGCATGTGTTATGGACACCTATCTACATGTGCCCATACATCCATCCTCAGCGGAATATCAGAGTGGTCATACAGTCAGGAAAAGGAGTGCTTCACTATTCTGGACCCTGCCATTAGTATATACTCCCAGGGTGGTAGAGCCATTGTGGTAGTGGCTGTTCTTCATCTTCAGGGGATCCATGTGGTGCCGTACCCGGGCACCTGACTCCGGCTGGTTTTTTCACTTAAGAAGTCACATTCTACAAACAGTAGAATTCCAGGAGAAAGTTCAGTCTGTCTGGACAGGAATGTCCAATATATTTTCCTCCCCGCTTGGGCGGTCAGTCGCACATGCAGGAGTCTCAGATTGGGGCTTTTCAAAAGAAAATCTCCCAATAGATTGTAGCTTTTGACCTACGGATGTGGTCCTGCTCACAACAGATGCCTCTGAATCAGATTAAGGAGCTTACATGTTGGATCTTTGAGTCCAGAGGAGCTGGACACATGAAGAATATCAGATGTCAGCCAACCTGAGGAAGATGGGGCCAGTGAACTTGGGTATTTTGGCTACTCTTTAACCCAGTGCCCCGTATCCCAGCGGTCCCAGCAGGCACTCTGAATATCCAGGAGGATCATCCGAGCAGAACTATTCTATGTTCAAGCAGAGGTCCCTCACTGAAGTATACCTCTGCCAAATAGTCAGCAGGAGAGGTCTACCTGATGACGACATGAGGGCTACCATAGAAAACTGGAAGGTTGCTAAATTTGCTTCTCTGAATTGCAGAAACCAACCAGACATCTTGGATGCACTGACAGTATCATAGAGAGGCCTCTACATCTATCTATTTCAGCCTCCAGTCATAAGGAAGATCCTGATGGACAAGCCAGACTTGATCCTGATAGCCCCATACTGGCCAAGATGGGGTTTGTTTTCCCTCCTGTTACAATTGAAGGAAATTTCCTCCCCACAGGGACCTACTGACACAGAATGGGTCCTTCATCCACAGGCGGAGCTGTTGCCTTTGACTGTGTGGAGTTTCAGAAGGATAGATTCCATATGATGGGCTCATTGGAGGAGGTGATATCTACTCGTCTTTTCAGCCGAAAGAGAATCCTTAAAGGCGCTCTACTCTACACTCTAGAGAAAGTTCACGTTCTGGAGGAGGATCAAAAAGAGGTTCCATTTGCAGTTGTTTTGCATTTCCTCCAAAATGGATTTGAAAAAAGGATGTGAGCGAATACATTGAGGCTCCATGTCTCAATAAATTCCTTCACAGATAGCAGATTGGCGGTCATCCAGTCATCACTTGATTCTTCACAGCACTAAGGCAGGTCAGACCAGTCATGGGTCTTCCTCAGACCAGTCATGGGTCTTCCTCAGACCAGTCATGGGTCTTCCTCAGACCAGTCGTATGTCTTCCTCCGGTGGAGTAAGTCGACCTGAAGTGATTTGTCCTACAAGTTGTTTCCTGATTGCGATAACATTCTCACACAGGTTGGGATAAAATACAAACGCTCTCCTCATGAGATCCCTTTTATAAGATTTGTACCAGAGGGAGTCCTGCTGAAGGTGTCATCTGAGATGACATCATCAGGGAATTCACTTGCTGAAGTTTTTACTTGCTCCACTGTTGAGGAGGAAGAGTTCTTCACCATCTGGATGGGTCTACAGCACTAATCTGCTACCACAATAGAATCAAGACATTCAGGATGGAAGAGAATCTGTTCGTACAGTTGCCGGTGTGGTAAAGGGAAGAAAGGTGTCTAAAGCTACCTTGGTGGAATGGCTTAAGTCTACGATTCTGAACGCCAGTGGGATCACAGGAGTTGAGCCACCAGATTCCATCATGGCTCAATCTACACTCTAGACAACCAAAGCTGGGGCCCACCCTCTGGCATGTTGGTGCTCTATGCCTTGTTCAATTAAGTATTCCCCCCCCCCCCTTATGTTGCTATACAGCTCCCTTTTGTGCTGCCTGAAGACAAAAGGGAAAATTTGTACTTACCGTAATTTTGCTTTCCATGAGTCTGAAGGCAGCACATACAAACCCTCCCTACTATAGGTCATCTTTTTGCATCAGAACTGAGTCTATTCAATAACACAAGTGGATGAGGTTCTGATGGATATTTATAGCCAGGCTTGGCCTGAGGCTTGTTAATTCTCTTAATTGTTTGCTAGGTGGGCGGTCCTGGGATAAACTGAAAGGAGCTATTAACCCTTTTGTGCTGCCTTCAGACTCATGGAAAGCAAAATTACGGTAAGTACAAATTTTCCCTATAATACTGTCCCTATGTACTAGAATATAACTACTATAATACTGCCCCCTATGTACTAGAATATAACTACTATAATACTGCCCCCTATGTACAAGAATATAACTACTATAATACTGCCCCCTATGTACAAGAATATAACTACTATAATACTGCTCATATGTACAAGAATATAACTACTATAATACTTCTCCTATATACAAGAATATAACTACTATAATACTGCCCTCTATATACAAGAATATAACTACTATAATACTGCTCCTACATACAAGAATATAACTACTATAATACTGCTCCTATATACAAGAATATAACTACTATAATACTGCTCCTATATACAAGAATATAACTACTATAATACTGCTCCTATATACAAGAATATAACTACTATAATACTGCTCCTATATACAAGAATATAACCACTATAATACTGCTCCCTATATACAAGAATATAACTACTATAATTCTGCCTCCTATATACAAGAATATAACTACTATAATACTTCTCCTATATACAAGAATATAACCACTATAATACTGCCTCCTATACACAAGAATATGACTACTATAATATTGGCTACCATGTACAAGAAATATAGTAAAAAAAGAAAAAACCTATATAAAATGTAGACATATACAAGAATAAACAATCTGGAGTTTTTCTGTATTTTCTGCAGGTTTGTCCTGTTTGTTTTGTGCCCTGCACAGTTTTCCACCCACAGAGGTTCTCGCTGTGTACAACAGATCATTAGCAGCCTAATAACATGATAGACCCCAAGGCCAGTTACATTCCCTCCATCCAGCTGTCACTTCTACCTGGAGATTCTGGTGTCACAGGGAGAAGCTTTGCCAAATGAGAAAGTCAGAAGCCGACAGTGAGACCCGGCTGAAAGAAACAATACACAACAATGAGGCCAAAATGGGAATCGACAGAACAAATCGCCTGCGGGGACTTATATCTGCAATTTATCTACACTTCTAGAACTAAAAAGTGTCACCCAAAATGATACAAAGTTTAAAAAAAAGTATTGATAAAACATAAAATTAAAAAAAAATAAAGATTTATTAGGAAAATAAAACAATTGAACAAAAATAAATAAAAAAAGTAAAGAAATAAATAATGAAAATACGGGAAATTCAGTAGAAACATTTGAAGAATTACTTTCTGTCTTTTTCCAAACTTTTGTTTTATTTCTTCATTATTTTCATTGTTTGCCAGAGTTAAAGGGAAACTCTGTTTACATCCAAAGGCTGAAAACCCATCTAAGAATTCTCCTACTGAGAGTTCATTACAATGTATAATGCCTGTGAAAGCCTTAAAGGGGTACTCCGGTGGGAAAAAAAAAATCATGTCAACTGGCTTTATAAAGTTAAATAGATTTGTAAATTACTTATATTAAAAAATCTTAATCCTTCCAATACTTACCAGCTGCTATATGCTCCACAGGAAGTTCTTTTCTTTTTTTTATTTATTTTCTGTCAGATCACAGTGCACTCTGCTGACACCTCTGTTCATGACTGGAACTGTCCAGAGCAGGAGAGGTTTGCTATGGGGAATTGCTTCTGCTCTGGACAGTTCCTGACATGGACACAGGTGTCAGCAGAGAGCACTGTGGTCAGACAGAAAGGAAATCCAAAAATAAAAGAACTTCTTCTGAAACATACAGCAGCTGATAAGTACTGGAAGGATTATGATTTTTAAAGTAATTTGCAAATTTGTTTAACTTTCTGGCACCAGTCGATTTAAACAAAATGTTTTTCTTCCAGTGGAGAACCCCTTGGAAAGAACTACACAACTTCCTCTGGAGCATACAGCTGCTGCTAAGTAATGGAAGGGTTAAGATTTTTAAATAGAAATAATTTCCAAATCTGTTTGACTTTCTGGCACCACTTGAATTGAAAATAAAACAAAGTTTTCCACTGAAGTACCCCTTTAAAATTTTCTATTGAATCCAGCAGGTCTTGCTCCAAGTACTCTTCTCATAAGAAATTCACCTGAAATTAAAGGGGTACTTCAAAATAAAAAAAATATATATATTTCCCAATCCACTGGTGCCAGAAAGTAAGGGTGGGTTCACACTACGTTTTCTCCCATACGGGAGCGCATACGGCAGGGGGGAGCTAAAACCTCGCGCTCCCGTATGCCTTCGTATGCGCTCCCGTGTGTAATTTCAATGAGCCGGCCGGAGTGAAACGTTCGGTCGGCTCATTTTTGCGCCGTATGCGCTTTTACGACCGGACCTCAAACCGTGGTTGACCACAGTTTGAGGTCCGGTTGTAAAAGCGCATACGGCGCAAAAAATGAGCTGACCGAACGTTTCACTCTGGCCGGCTCATTTAAATGAATGACATACGGGAGCGCATACGGTCACATACGGGAGCGCAAGGTTTTAGCTCCCCCCTGCCGTATGCGCTCCCGTATGGGAGAAAACGTAGTGTGGACCCAGCCTAATACAGATTGGTAAATTACTTCTATATAAAAATCTTAAGCCTGATGACTAATTTTTAAGTTTTTTGACTAATATGTTCTCTGACCAATACAAATGAAGTGAAATATGTCCCAACGTTTTTGTTGCGCTCACTTTCCCCATTGATTTCATATACCCGTCAAGACGCTTATATATCATCATTAGAGGAGGTTAATTAAGATTGATCTCACTCATACTGACCGAGCTAAGAAGGGACCATCGGCTCTTAGGGTGTTTGGACAAATTTCTGCAGGATTCCAAGTTTTAACCCATTCCTGTCTGTGGTCTCCAAACTGAGGTGCTCTACTTTTGCAAAACTGCAACTCCCAGCATGCCCGGACAGCCGTTGGCTGTCCGGGCATGCTGGGAGTTGAAGTTTTGCAAAATCTGGAGGGCCACAGAGTGGAAACCATTGATCAAAGTCAAAGAATGAATAATTAAAGGGGTACTCCCATGGATTATTTATTTATTTATTTTTAAATCAACTGGCTCCAGAAAGTTAAACAGATTTGTAAATGACTTCTATTAAAAAAAATCTTAATCCTTCTTCCAGTACTTTTTAGGGGCTGTATACTACAGAGGAAATGCTTATCCTTTTAGATTTCTGTCATTATGAGCACAGTGCTCTCTGCTGACATCTCTGTCCATTTAAGGAACTGTCCAGAGCAGCATATGTTTGCTTTGGGGATTTTATCCGACGCTGGACAGTTCCTAAAATGGACAGCAGAGGTCAGCAGAGAGCACTGTGGTCATTCTTTGACTTTGATCAATGGTCTCCACTCTGTGGACCTCCAGATTTTGCAAAACTTCAACTACCAGCTTGGCTGTCCGGGCATGCTGGGAGTTGCAGTTTTGCAAAAGTAGAGCACCTCAGTTTGGAGACCACAGACAGGGATGAGTTAAAACTTTGAAACTTTGGAAACCTGCAGAAATTTGTCCAAACACCCTAAGAGCCGATGATCCCTTCATAGCTCGATCAGTATGAGTGAGATCAGTCTTATTTAAAAATAACCATGTCAGGAACTGTCCAGAGCAGGAGCTATCAGCATAGCAAACCTCTCCTGCTCTGGACAGTTCCTGACATGGACAGAGGTGTCAGCAGAGAGCACTGTGGTCAGACTGGAAAGAACTACACAACTTTGTGTGGAGCATACAGCAGCTGATAAGTACTAGAAGGATTAACATTTTTAAATAGAAGTAATTTACAAATCTGTTTTAACTTTCTGGCTCCAGTTGATTTGAAAACATTTGTCTTCCCCCAGAGTACCCCTTTAATCCCCAGTATAGACTTAGAGAAATCCAAATTTGGAAGGGTGGGACAAAATTGATTGGCTCAGTTGTGATATTAAAGGGATATTCCAGGAAAAACTATTTTTTTTATATCAACTGGCTCCAGAAAGTTAAACAGATTTGTAAATTTCTTCTATTAAAAAATTGTAATCCTTCCAATAATTACCAGCTGCTGAAGTTGAGTTGTTCTTTTCTGTCTGGCAACAGTGCTCTCTGCTGACATCTCTGCTTGTCTCGGGAACTGCACGGAGTAGAAGAGGCTTGCTATGGGGATTTGCTTCTACTCGAGACACGTGTCCTCAGAGAGCACTTAGACAGAAAAGAACAACTCAGCTTCAGCAGCTCATAAGTACTGAAAGGATTAAGATTTTATTAATAGAAGTAATTTACAAATCTGTATAACTTTCTGGAGCCAGTTGAGAGTATATATGTGTGTATATATATATATATATATATATATATATATATATATATATATACACATATATATATAGCTTATTGTGGGGGGGGTCCAACCTCTGGGGCCCCCCACGATCACTGGGACGGGACCTGGCCCTCAGTGAGGAGCGTGTGCTGCAGCAAGCACCAACTACATTCATTCCTATGGGAGCACCGAAAAACCCGAATACAGCACTCAGACATGAATGGAGCGCGTGCTGTCTACCGGTAGACGACATGTGCTCCTCACTGAGAGCACTGGGGTGATCACTGGGGGACCCCGGTGGTCGGATAAGTTATTTTTTGACAGAGTTCTCCTTTAAATCTTCCCTGGTGCTGCAATGTGCACATACCCTTTAAAGGGGTCCTACCGTGGAAAACTTTTTTTTTTTTTGTAAATCAACTGGTGCCAGAAAGTTAAACAGATTAGTAAATGACTTCTATTAAAAAATCTTGATCCTTTCACTACTTATTAGCTGATGAATACTACAGAGGAAATGGTTTTCTTTTTGGAACACAGAGCTCTCTGCTGACATCATGACCACAGTGCTCTCTGCTGACATCTCTGTCCATTTTAGGAACTGTCCAGAGCAGCATATGTTTGCTATGGGGATTTTCTCCTACTCTGGACAGTTCTTAAAATGGTCAGAGATGTCAGCAGAGAGCACTGTGCTCTTGATGTCAGCAGAGAGCTCTGTGTTCCAAAAAAGAAAACCATTTCCTCTGTAGTTTTCAGCAGCTAATAAATACTGGAAGGATTAAGATTTTTTAATTGTAGTCATTTACTAATCTGTTTAACTTTCTGGCACCAGTTGATTTAAATAAAAATAAAACGTTTTCCCTTTAAATCAGTTTTCTATGTCCCCTTCCCAGCTTCTTCCGCTGTTCTCTTGCCTCACCCCTCTTCCCCCTTGAGTGTTTTCCACGATGTCAACCACGATTTACGACAAGCGTTTCTGAAGCGCCATCTATACCATTGAAAATTCATAGCGAGCCCTGATACGCCGTTCGGTTTACGATCATTATCTGGCTTTTCAGACGTATTTCATCCCGGCTGCTTCCTCTGCTTTGGTATCCAGAAACCTCTATAGCAGTGATCTTCAACCTGCGGACCTCCAGATGTTGCAAAACTACATCTCCCAGCATGCCCGGACAGCCAACGGCTGTCCGGGCATGCTGGGAGTTGTAGTTTTGCAACATCTGGAGGTCCGCAGGTTGGAGACCACTGTTCTATAGGAACGATACGCAGCCTGCATTTTTATTTTTTTTATTTTTATTTTTTTTGCAAACGAGACAAAACCCGTAAATCCGGCGTGCCTGCATTGATTTAGGCTCCCAGGGAGCGACCCTGTTGTATTTTCTTTAAAATAATCCTTTGTGCGCCTCTCACTGATACATAAAGCACAGACACCTGGGGAATATGCGATGTGGAGTAAAATAGATAAGCTGCACTCAATCTTCACTTTATTGGCGGCCAAACAGGGGGGAGAAGCTGCTACGTTCCACAAAAAGAGCAACACGTTTCACAACGGCTTCTACTGCTCATTGATATTCATATTATCCCCCTTCATTTTGTTCTCTCTCTGACAAAGTCTGGCCACTGGGGACCTCCCCCCCCCCCCCCCCCATCAGACATGTTATCCCCTATCCTTCTCTCATAGGCGGAGTACCCTTTTAACCCAGCCCAACAGTATTTGGATGACTTGGAGCACCAATTGTGAGCCTGACAACCAGTGTCTAAAATGTGTCTCTACCCAGTGTGTAAAGAGTGGGAGAAGGCGAACCCAACTCCAAATTAAAGGGGTACTCCGCCCTTAGATATCTTATCCCCTGTCCAAAGGATAGGAGATAAAATGTCTGATCACGGGGGTCCCACCGCTGGGACTTCCCAACATCCATGTGCAGCCCCCAGCATTCTAAACAGTGGAGGTCATGTTCAAAACTCTTTACATTAAAAAATGTTACGTTTCACGCCAAAAATTTAGCGCAACAAAGTTTCCATCAAACATTCAAAGTGTTTTACATGAGAATGATCCAAGGTTTTCTTTAGTTCTTTTGGGAAAAGGTGCGATTTAATCGATCATTGAAAAATAAATAATTGTTATAGGAAAATATTTTTTTTTGGTCTATTTTTTTCATGGTCACTGCACCTGAACGCTCATTTAAAGGGGTACTCCGGTGAAAATATTTTTTCTTTTAAATCAACTGGTGGCAGAACGTTAAACCTATTTGTAAATGACTTCTATTAAAAAATCTTAATCCTTCCTGTACTTATTAGCTGCTGAATACTACAGAGGAAATTGTTTTCTTTTTGTAATGCTCTCTGATGACATCACAAGCACAGTTCTCTCTGCTGGCGCTATAATAATAACGCTTTATTTATTGTTGTCCTTAGTGGGATTTGGACCCAAGTCCCCAGCGCTGCAAGGCAGCAGTGCTAACCACTGAGCCACCATGCTGCCCTTAGCATACATCTGCTATGCATGGTTGCTAAAATGGACAGAGATGTCAGCAGAGAGCACTGTGCTTGTGATGTCATCAGCGTTCCAAAAAGAAAGGAATTTCCTCTGTAGCATTCAGCAGCTAATAAGTACTGGAAGGATTAAGATTTTTTTAATAGAAGTCATTTACAAATATGTTTAACTTTCTGTCACCAGTTGATTTAAAAGAAAAAAAAGGTTTTCACCGGAGTACCCCTTTAAGCCCTAGAAATGTTTTATTTATACAGTTATCATTTGTCTGGGCACTAGTAATCAGGGAATATTATGAAAGATGCTTCTGCCAAAATTTTTCCTGGATGCCAAAATCGTCAATTTTGGAGTCAAAAAAATCCAACATGGCGGCAACAAAAAAATAAATAAATTTAGCTCTAAAAAAACAAAAGTGGCATGTAAATGAACTCTCACATATTTTCAGATTTTCAAAGCAGTACAAATGACCTTTGAAAATGTGAGAGTTCTCACAGCGGGGGTCGTGACGTCACGCCACGCCCCTTTCATTCATGTCTATGCGAGGGGTTGTGGTGGCCGTCACGCCCCCTCCCCTAGACATGAATGGAGGGGTGTGGCATTCTGTAACGAGGGGGGCGTAAAGTGACGTCACGGCCACGGCCACCCAAACCCAGCGTTCTGAAAATAACTTTCAGAACGGCGGGTGCTGCACGGAGATTGTGGAGGGCCCCAGCAGCGGGACCCACACTATCAGACATCTACATCATAAATGTCTAGGGGCAGAGTAGCCCTTTTAAGGGGATTATCAAGGAAAAAACTTTTTTTATATATATCAACTGGCCCCAGAAAGTTAAACAGATTTGTAAATTATTTCTATTAAAAAATCTTAATCCTTTCAGTACTTATGAGCTGCTGAAGTTGAGTTGTTCTTTTCTGTCTAAGTGCTCTCTGATGACACATGTCTCGGGAACCACCCAGTTTAGAAGCAAATCTCCATAGCAAACCTCTTCTACTCTGTGCAGTTCCCGAGACAAGCAGAGATGTCAGCAGAGAGCACTGTTGCTAGACAGAAAAGATCAACTCGACTTCAGAAGCTTATAATTATTGAAAGGATTAAGATTTTTTAATAGAGGTAATTTGCAAATCTGTTTAACTTTCTGGAGCCAGTTGATATAGGAAAAAAAAGTTTTTTCCTGGAATACCCCTTTAAAGGGGTACTACGGTGAAAAACATTATTATTATTATTTTTTTTTAATCAACTGGTGCCAGAACGTTAAACAGATTTGTAAATTACTTCTATTTAAAAATCTTAATCCTTCCAGTACTTATCAGCTGCTGAAGTTTGTTTCTTTTTAAATTTCTTTTCTGTCTGACCCCAGTGCTCTCTGCTGACACCTCTGTCCATTTTAAGAACTGTCCAGGGGAGGAGCAAATTCCTGACATGGACAGAGGTGTCAGCAGAGAGAACTGTGGTCAGACAGAAAATACATTTAAAAAGAAAATAACTTCCTGTGGAGCACACAGCTGCTAAGTACTGGAAGGATTAAGATTTTTTTTAAATAGAAGTAATTTACAAATCTGTTAAATGTTCTGGCACCAGTTGATTTAAAAATAAAAAAATGTTTTTTTCACCAGAGTACTCCTTTAAGATCCATAGGTTTGGAATGTGATGTCAGGGTAAATTACATAGAGTAGATTGCAAAGCTTAGAACAGTGGTCTCAAACTGTGGCCCTCCAGATGTTGCAAAACTTCAACTCCCAGCATGCCCGGACAGCCATCGGCTGTCCGGGCATGCTGGGAGTTGAAGTTTTGCAACATCTGGAGGACCACATTTTGAGACCACTGCCTTAGAACCACAAAGGTTAAACGGTGACTATGAATCGTGTTTCTTTTTTGTAAATTTTTTTTTTTTTTATTTGTTATTTATTGTAATTTATCACTGAATTTCCCTGGATATTCCAGGAAACATTTTGCACCTTACTATCATGTAAATGAATAATCCCGATGTGTTCTTGTATCTTTCTCTATAATGATTGCAGCTTATTTTGTGAATTGATACAATTTGTATTGAGTCTTCAGTCATTTATCAGGCAATTTGCTTCTTTTCACGTTCCAGTCTTCCTGTTGTTGGACGGGTATGTCAGAAGAATATTGAGCTACATTGCGATGTGTTTGCAACATAACATTTACCAAAAAATCACATTGAGGTAGAAGTGGATGGGCACTGTCCTATATGACATTGGGAGGATATTTATATATATATATATATATATATATATATATATATATATATATATATATATATATATATAATATATATCTATCCAAAGAAATGGTGCAGCACTCCATAAGTAAATCCAAGGTGCAAAAAAGATTTATTCACTTCACATCATAGCATAGCAACGTTTCAGATCACACAGGATCCTTTTTCAAGCTTGAAAAAGGATCCTGTGTGATCTGAAACGTTGCTATGCTATGATGTGAAGTGAATAAATCTTTTTTGCACCTTGGATTTACTTATGGAGTGCTGCACCATTTCTTTGGATGGATTAATTTTGGGACTTTGATCAAGTTCATTTGGAGCTGGCACCCGACTATTTTTTTCATCAAGCTAAGTAGTGCTGCAAAACCACCTTGTTTTTCGTATATATATATATATATATATATATATATATATATATATCTCCAGCCCTATAGGAAGATATCATTAGTTTTAGCCTTTTTTGGTGTTAAAAAGTTGCACATTTTTGGGCAATGGGTGAACAGTCGCAAATCATTTAGACTCATACAAGAATGGGTTATGACACTTGTTTAGAAATAGGAGACCTGTGACCTCCGCCCCCAGGATGTGAAGGCCTCGATGATGTCACTCATCGGCGCCTGCACTGCAGAGGAAATTACTGCATGGGACATGATGATTTATTTTTTTTTTATCCATCCTGTGATCCTGAGGAGTTGGTGGTTATGGAGAGTGTGTGCAGGTGCGGTTGGCAACCTACCAGATCAACATAACTACCTATCTCTACCTGGCTACCTACCAACATCGCTACCTACCTGACTACTTACCAACATAACTACCTACCTAGCTACATACCAACATAGCTACCTACCAACATAGCTACCTACCTGGTTTACTAACAACATAACTATCTACCTCGCTACTTACCGACATAACTACCTACCTAGCTACCTACCAAATTAGCTATCTACCTGGCTATTTACCAACATAGCTACCTACCTGGCTACATACCTTCCTACCTAATTATTTATCTGCCTACCTATTTACCTACCTACTTGCGTACCTAGCTATCTACATAGCTCCTTATCTAGCTACTTGGCTGTCTACCTACATAGCTACCTACTTATTTACCTAGCTACATAGCTCCTATCTGGCTTCTTACCTATCCACTCATCCACCAACGTTTTACCTACCTATTTTGATATTTACCTACTTTTCTAGCTGCCTACCTACATACATACCTACCTACATACATACCTAGCTAGCTACCTACCTGGCTACTTGCCTACATAGCTACCTACCTAGCTAGCTACCTGACTACCAACTTACCTACATAGATACCTGGCCATCTACTGATCTGGTTTTTAAAGAATTTATTTGCCAATTATGGTGGAAAATAAGTATATGGTCAATAACAGAAGTTTATCTCAATGTTATATACCCTTTGTTGGCAATGACAGAGGTCAAACATTTTATGTAAGTCTTCACAAGGTTTTCACACACTGTTGCTGGTATTTTGGCCCATTCCTACATGCAGATCTCCTCTAGAGTAGTGATATTTTGGGGCTGTCGTTGGGCAACACAGACTTTCAACTCCCTCCAAAGGTTTTCTATGGGGATGAGATCTGGAGACTGGTTAGGCCAATCCAGTACCTTGAAATTGTTACGCCTAGCGCTCCGGGTCCCCGCTCCTCCCCGGAGCGCGTACGGCGTCTCTCTCTCCGCAGCGCCCCGGTCGGTCCCGCTGACCGGGAGCGCTGCACTGTCATGGCCGTCGGGGATGCGATTCGCACAGCGGGACGCGCCCGCTCGCGAATCGCATCCCAGGTCACTTACCCGTTCCCGTCCCCTGCTGTCATGTGCTGGCGCGCGCGGCTCCGCTCTCTAGGGCGCGCGCGCGCCAGCTCCCTGAGACTTAAAGGGCCAGTGCACCAATGATTGGTGCCTGGCCCAATTAGCTTAATTGGCTTCCATCTGCTCCCTGCCTTTATCTGACCTCCTCCCTTGCACTCCCTTGCCGGATCTTGTTGCCCTTGTGCCAGTGAAAGCGTTTTGTGTGTCCTAAGCCTGTGTACCAGTACTTCTGCTATCCACCCTGACTACGAACCTTGCCGCCTGCCCCCGACCTTCTGCTACGTCCGACCTTGCTTCTGTCTACTCCCTTGTACCGCGCCTATCTTCAGCAGCCAGAGAGGTTGAGCCGTTGCTAGTGGATACGACCTGGTCACTACCGCCGCAGCAAGTCCATCCCGCTTTGCGGCAGGCTCTGGTGAAAACCAGTAGTGACTTAGAACCGGTCCACTAGCACGGTCCACGCCAATCCCTCTCTGGCACAGAGGATCCACCTCCTGCCAGCCGGCATCGTGACAGAAATGCTTCTTACGAAGCTCCTCCTTCGTTGCCCGGGCAGTGTGTTTGGGATCATTGTCATGCTGAAAGACCCAGCCATGTTTTATCTTCAATGCCCTTGCTGATGGAAGGAGGTTTTCACTCAAAATCTCACCATGTATGGCCCCATTCATTCTTTCCTTTACACGGATCAGTCGTCCTGGTCCCTTAGCAGAAAAACAGCCCGAAAGCATGATGTTTCCACCCCCATGCTTCACAGTAGGTATGGTGTTCTTTGGATAAAACTCAGCATTCTTTCTCCTCCAAATACAACAAGTTGAGTTTTTACCAAAAAGTTGTCCTTTGGTTTCATCTGACCATATGACATTCTCCCAATCCTCTTCTGGATCATCCATATGCTCTCTACAAACTTCAGATGGGCCTGGACATGTACTGGCTTAATTAGGGGACACGTCTGGCACTGCATGATTTTAGTCCCTGGGGGTGTAGTGTGTTACTGATGGTAGCCTTTGTTACTTTGGTCCCAGCTCTCCGCAGGTCATTCACTAGGTCCCCTCGTGTTGTTCTCGGATTTTTGCTCACTGTTCTTGTGATCATTTTAACACCACAGGGTGAGATCTTGTGCGGAGCCCCATATCAAGGGAGATTATCAGTGGTATTGTATGTCTTCCATTTTCTAATAATTGCTCCCACATATCTCCTACAAAAGCAAATGGTAGACTGAGACAAAATCATGATCAAATATATATATTTTATTGAGATAACAAAAAAGAGACATTTAAAACCACATAAAAGGCACAAAACACACAGGAAAAAAAAAAGAGAATTCCTACAGGTAAAGTGGCAGAGGCTACTGCGTGGAGGAAGGATAATTTTCCTCCTGGGATGTCAGTTTATATAATTAAATAAAGTGCTGTACAAATCGTAAGGACAGAAGGCCAATAATCTCACAGGGTAAAAAATTGCAACAAAGCGATCCTGGCAGTAAAAAGGTGCTAAAGCGTATGTAAACACGCAAAAAAGTCCTTGTATCAAGTAACCGGATCTTATTGCACAAACCCTAGGTGGCCAAAAGATATCCGTATCTGTTGACTAAACAGTCGGAAAGACATGTATGTAATTACTGATGAAATAAACCATACCCCCTCCTGTAGCCAAAAGAGGTCCCCCCAGAGCTGCACAAGTTACCTGCAGGTCACACAGACAGTTTCCATAACGCGTGTTTCGCTTGATCAGAGGGACTTGGTGGACATCTGGTAAGCACAGTTCACAAGGGTGGTTGTGCCCTTCATCTGATAATACACTAGGGAGCGCATCCTTCTGTTTTTTTGTCTTTATTCATATAATTTGTCACCAAAAGTTACATTTTATTTCCATCATTTACACTTTCAAAATAACAGAAAACAAAAAAATGGCGTCTGCAAAAGTTTGGGCACCCTACAGAATTTATTGCATGCACTGCCCCCTTTGCAAAGCCGAGACCTGCCAGTGTCATGGATTGTTCTCAATCATCATCTGGGAAGACCAGGTGATGTCAATCTCAAAGGTTTTAAATGCCCAGACTCATCTGACCTTGCCCCAACAATCAGCACCATGGGTTCTTCTAAGCAGTTGTATAGAAATCTGAAACTGAAAATAGTTGACGCTCACAAAGCTGGAGAAGGCTATAAGAAGATAGCAAAACATTTTTTGATGTCAATATCCTCTGTTCGGAATGTAATTAAGAAATGGCAGTCATCAGGAACAGTGGAAGTTAAAGCAAGATCTGGAAGACCAAGAAAAATATCAGACAGAACAGCTCGCAGAATTGTGAGAAAAACAATTCAAAATCCATGTTTGACTGCACAATCCCTCCAGAAAGGTCTGGCAGACACTGGAGTTATGGTACACTATTCCACTATAAAGAGATACTTGTACAAATATGGTCTTCATGGAAGAGTCATCAGAAAAAAAAAAAAATCTTCTATGTCCTCACCACAAAAATCAGCATCTGGACTTTGCAAATGAACATATAGACAAGCCTGATGCATTTTGGAAACATGTTCTGTGGACCGATGAGGTTAAAATGGAACATTTTGGCCGGAATGAGCAAAGGTACGTTTGGAGAAGAAGGCAAACAGAATTTAATGAAAAGAACCTCTGTCCAACTGTTTAGCATGGGGGTGAATCAATCATGCTTTGGGGTTATATTGCAGCCAGTGGCACAGGGAACATCTCACGAGTAGAAGGGAAAATGGATTCAATAAAATTTCAGCAAATTTTGGATGCTAACTTGATGCATTCTGTGAAAAAGCTGAAGTTAAAGAGAGGATGGCTTCTACAAACGGATAATGTTCCTAAACACACCTCGAAATCCATGTTAGATTACATCAAGAGGTGTAAACTGAAGGTTTTGCCATGGCCTTCACAATCTCCTGACCTCAACATAATTGAAAATCTATGGATAGACCTTAAAAGAGCAGTGTGTGACAGCCCAGAAATCTCAAAGAACTGGAAGACTTTTGTAAGGAAGAATGGGCAAAGATACCTCAAACAAGAATTGAAAGACTCTTGGCTGGCTACAAAACGCGTTTACAAGCTGTGATACTTACCAAAGGGGACAGTACAAGATATTAACTCTGCAGGGTGCCCAAATGATGGAAATAAAATCTAACTTTTGTTGACATATTATAAGAATCTGTAATTTGATGCCTTTTGGAGATTTATCCATCTTTCCTTGGCTTCTTTATGCACATTAATACAAATTTTTACCTGGAGTGCCCAAACTTTTGATCCCCACTGTAGTTTCTTGGGTACGTACCTAGCTAACTACATACTTACTTACTTACCTACCTGGCTACCTATCTACCCACATATTCACCTATTTTGGGGGGGGAGGGGGGTAATCCAATCAGCTTGTTACGCCTAGCGCTCCGGGTCCCCGCTCCTCCCCGGAGCGCTCACGGCGTTTCACTCCCTGCAGTGCCCCGGTCAGTCTCGCTGACCAGGAGTGCTGCACTGACATGGCCGTCGGGGATGCGATTCGCACAGCGGGACGCGCCCGCTCGCGAGTCGCATCCCAGGTCACTTACCCGTCCCGGTCCCCTGCTGTCATGTGCTGGCGCGCGCGGCTCCGCTCTCTAGGGCGCGCGCGCGCCAGCTCTCTGAGACTTAAAGGGCCAGTGCACCAATGATTGGTGCCTGGCCCAATTAGCTTAATTGGCTTCCACCTGCTCCCAGACTATATCTGCTCACTGCCCCTGCACTCCCTTGCCGGATCTTGTTGCCTTGTGCCAGTGAAAGCGTTTAGTGTTGTCCTAGCCTGTGTTACCTGAACCCTTGCTATCCATCTTGACTACGAACCTTGCCGCCTGTCCCGACCTTCTGCTACGTCTGACCTTGCCTCTGCCTAGTCCTTCTGTCCCATGCCTTCTCAGCAGTCAGCGAGGTTGAGCCGTTGCTAGTGGATACGACCTGGTTGCTACTGCCGCAGCAAGACCATCCCGCTTTGCGGCGGGCTCTGGTGAACACCAGTAGCCTCTTAGAACCGGTCCACCAGCACGGTCCACGTCAATCCCTCGCTGACACAGAGGATCCACTACCTGTGAGCCGAATCGTGACACAGCTGTCCGCACATGCTAGGAGTTGTAGTTTTTCAACCACTGGTGCACAGCATTGTAGAGACTACTGACTTGGATGGATGAAAACTTTAACACCTCCGACAATTTACGAAACTTGTCCAAACACAAAAACGCTCGGTCCCTTCATAGCTTGGTCAGTATGAGTGAGATCAGTCTTATTTAACCTCCTCTAATGGTGATGTATACGCGTCCTACCATGTATATGAAATCAATGGGGAAAGTGAGCGCAACAAAAACACTGGGACATATTTCACTTCATTTGTATTGATCGCTGTCAGAGAACATATTAGTCAAAAATGATGACTCGCCAATAATGGGGATTGTATGCAAGAAGCAATATTCTCCAACGAGTTCTTGGCTGTCCCAATAGTTAAGAGTCTCCTCCGCTTTGTCTTACTTAGTCTTTAGTTGTCAGCGCGATAATTCTCTTCTTCATGGTTATTCAATCTGATTTTCACAGTAAAGTCTGCTCATTGAATCTCCACGTCTTAAGTCTCAATAGTCTGAATTATGTCGAGTCCTTATACAAGTCTAGTAATTTAGCAGGTCAGGGACTGGGGATTAGTATTTTTCCAGCCCAAATATTCAACGTACAAAGAAGGACTCTTGGATTACAAGGAAAATCAGAATTTTACAAGGGAATTGTCAAGGTTAGACATCTCGTCTCAGGTCATCGATATATCTTCTTTTTTTAAAGGAGTTTCCCACTTTTGACAATGCGTACTTCCTGACAATAAAACTAAAATGTGTTTAGTTTTTCTGCAGTGCCTCCAAAGGAGAAATATAGCATCACACGTTAACCATTCAAATCAAGGTATAATCTTTACAACACTGGATAGGATAGGTTCTCCAGAGAGGAGAAAGAAGAAGAGACTTTCCTTATAATCATTCTTTACCCTATACAAGAGATGTAGACCCCCCCCCCCCCCCCTCAAGAACTCAGAATTTCCTATATGGGCTGGACTTTAGCACCTTTAGAAGAGATGATATATGAAAGTTTAGTAGAAAAACTACCAGGGCTCAGGGATAGAAAGATTAGATAAATATGAAAAAGATAGATATGAGATAGATAGATATGAGATAGATAGATAGATATGAGATAGATAGATAGATAGATATGAGATAGATAGATAGATATGAGATATGAGATAGAGAGATAGATATGAGATAGATATGAGATAGATAGATATGAGATAGATAGATACAGTCATAAAGTAATACAGAATAAAGTAATTCTCACAGAAAAGGATTGCAGTAACACATGTTTTCCTATACACATGTTTATTCCCTTTGTGTGTATTGGAACTAAACCAAAAAAGGGAGGAAAAAAAGCAAATTGGACATAATGTCACACCAACATGGTCTGGACAAAATTATTGGCACCTTTTCAAAATTGTGGAAAAATAAGATTTTTTCAACCATGTGATGCTCCTTTAACCCCTTAAGGACCAGGCCATTTTACACCTTAGGACCAGAGCGTTTTTTGCACATCTGACCACTGTCACTTTAAACATTAATAACTCTGGAATGCTTTTAGTTATCAATCTGATTCCGAGATTGTTTTTTCGTGACATATTCTACTTTAACATAGTGGTAAAATTTTGTGGTAACTTGCATCCTTTCTTGGTGAAAAATCCCAAAATTTGATGAAAAATTTGAAAATTTAGCATTTTTCTAACTTTGAAGCTCTCTGCTTGTAACGAAAATGGATATTCAAAATATTTTTTTATTTTATTCACATTTCCAATATGTCTACTTTATGTTTGCATCATAAAATTGACGTGTTTTTACTTTTGGAAGACACCAGAAGGCTTCAAAGTTCAGCAGCAATTTTCCAATTTTTCACAAAATTTTGAACCTCGCTTTTTTTCAGAGACCAGTTCAGGTTTGAAGTGGATTTGAAGGGTCTTCCCATTAGAAATACCCCACAAATGACCCCATTGTAAAAACTACACCCCCCAAAGTATTCAAAATGACAATCAGTAAGTGTTTTAACCCTTTAGGTGTTTCACAGGAATAGCAGCAAAGTGAAGGAGAAAATTCACAATCTTTATTTTTTACACTCACATGTTCTTGTAAACCCAATTTTTGAATTTTTACAAGGGGTAAAAGGAGAACATTTATACTTATATTTGTAGCCCAATTTCTCTCGAGTAAGCACATACCTCAAATGTCTATGTAAATTGTTCGGCGGGCGCAGTAGAGGGCTCAGAAGCGAAGGAGCGACAAGGGGATTTTGGAGAGTACGTTTTTCAGAAATGGTTTTTGGGGGGCATGTTGCATTTAGGAAGACCCTATGGTGCCAGAACAGCAAAAATAACCCACATGGCATACCATTTTGGAAACTAGACCCCTTGGGGAACGTAACAAGGAATAAAGTGAGCCTTAATACCCCACAGGTGTTTCACGACTTTTGCATATGTAAAAAAAATATTTTTTTTCCACTAAAATGTGTGTTTCCCCCCAAATTTCACATTTTTGCAAGGGTTAATAGCAGAAAATACCCCCCAAAATTTGTAACCCCATCTCTTCTGAGTATGGAGGTACCCCATAAGTTGGCATGAAGTGCATTACGGGCGAACTACAATGCTCCGAAGAGAAGGAGTGATATTTGACTTTTTGAGAGCAAATTTTGCTCAGGGGGCATGTCGCATTTAGGAAGCCCCTATGGTGCCAGAACAGCAACAAAAAAAAAACCCATGGCATACCATTTTGGAAACTAGACCCCTTGAGGAACGTAACAAGGAATAAAGTGAGCCTTAATACCCCACACGGGTTTCACGACTTTTGCATATGTAAAAAAATATATATATTTTTTTTTCACTAAAATATGTGTTTCCCCCCAAATTTCAAATTTTTGCAAGGGTTAATAGCAGAAAATACCCCCCAAAAATTGTAACCCCATCTCTTCTGAGTATGGAGGTACCCCATAAGTGGACCTGAAGTGCACTACGTGCGAACTACAATGCTCAGAAGAGGAGGAGCACCATTGAGCTTTTGGAAAGAGAATTCGTTTGGAATGGTAGTCAGGGGCCATGTGCATTTACAAAGCCCCCCATGGTGCCAGAACAGTGGACCCCCCCCACATGTGACCCCATTTTGGAAACTACACCCCTCACAGAATTTAATAAGTGGTGCAGTGAGCATTTACACCCCACTGGCGTTTGACAGATCTTTGGGACAGTGGGCTGTGCAAATGGAAAATTACATTTTTCATTTTCACGGATCACTGTTCCAAAAATCTGTCAGACACCTGTGGGGCGTAAATGCTCACTGCACCCCTTATTACATTACATGAGGGGTGTAGTTTCCAAAATGGGGTCACATATGGGGGGGTCCATTGTTCTGGTACCATGGGGGCTTTGTAAACACAAGTGGCCTTCAATTCCGGACAAATTTTCTCTTCAAAATCCCAATGGCGCTCCTTCTCTTCTGAGCATTGTAGTGCACCCATAGAGCACTTTACATCCACATATGGGTATGCTCTTACTCAGAAGAAATTGGGTTACAAATTTTGGGGGGCTTTTTTTTATTTTCCCTTGTGAAAATGAAAAATTTAGGGTGACACCAGCATTTTAGTGAAAAAAAAATTTTTTTTTTCACTTTCCCATCCAACTTTAATGAAAATTTGTGGGGTGTTCAGGCTCACTATACCCCTTGTTACGTTCCGTGAGGGGTGTCGTTTCCAAAATGGGGTCACATGTCTGTATTTATTGTTTTGTGTTTATATCAGAACCACTGTAAAATCAGCCACCCCTGTGCAAATCACCAATTTAGGCCTCAAATGTACATGGAGCGCTCTCACTCCTGAGCCTTGTTGTGCGTCCGCAGAGCATTTTACGCCCACATATGGGGTATTTCTGTACTCAGGAGAAATTGCGTTACAAATTTTGGGGGTCTTTTTTTCCTTTTACCTCCCGTGAAAATAAAAAGTAAAGGACAACACCAGCATGTTAGTGTAAAAAAAAATTTTTTTTTACACTAACAGGCTGGTGTAGACCCCAACTTTTCTTTTTCATAAGGGGTAAAAGGAAAAAAAGCCCCCAAAATTAGTAACGCAATTTCTCCCGAGTACGGAGATACCCCATATGTGGCACTAAACTGTTTCCTTGAAATACGACAGGGCTCCGAAGTGAGAGAGCGCCATGCGCATTTGAGGACTAAATTAGGGATTGCACAGGGGTGAACATAGGGGTATTCTACGCCAGTGATTCCCAAACAAGGTGCCTCCAGCTGTTGCTAAACTCCCAGCATGCCTGGACAGTCAGTGGCTGTCCGGAAATGCTGGGAGTTGTTGTTTTGCAACAGCTGGAGGCTCTGTTTTGGAAACACTGCCGTACAATACGTTTTTTATTTTTTATTAGGGGGACAGTGTAAGGGGGTGTATATGTTGTGTTTTACTCTTTATTATGTGTAGTGTAGTGTAGTGTTTTTAGGGTACAGTCACACTGGCGGGTTTACAGTGAATTTACGGCTAGGAGTTTGCACTGCGGTGAAAAATTTGCCACAGCCCAAACTTGAAGCAGAAAATTTACTGTAAACCCGCCAGTGTGAATGTACCCTGTACGTTCACATGGGGGGGGGGGCAAACCTCCAGCTGTTTCAAAACTACAACTCCCAGCATGTACTGACAGACCGTGCATGCTGGGAGTTGTACTTTTGCAACAGCTGGAGGTACACTGGTTGGAAAACCTTCAGTTAGGTTCTGTTACCTAACTCAGTATTTTCCAACCAGTGTGCCTCCAGCTGTTGCAAAACTTCAACTCCCAGCATGTACTGATCGCCGAAAGGCATGCTGGGAGATGTAGTTATGCAACAGCTGGAGGGATCGCAACTACAACTCCCAGCATGCAGAGACAGCTGTTTGCTGTTTAGGCTTGCTGGGAGTTGCAGTTTTGCAACATCTGTAGAGCTATAGTTTAGAGACCACTGCATAGTGGTCTCCAAACTGTGGACCTCCAGATGTTGCAAAACTACAACTCCCAGCATGCCCAGACAGCAAACTGCTGTCTGGGCATGCTGGGAGTTGTAGTTTTGCAAGATCTGGAGGTGCACAGTATAGAGATCACTTTGCAGTGGTCTCAAACTGTAGACCTCCAGCTGTTGCAAAACTGCAACTCCCAGCAAGCCTAAACAGCTCTCTGGGCATGCTGGGAGTTGTAGTTTTGCAACATCTGGAGGGTTACAGTTTAGAGACCACTATAGTGGTCTCAGACTGTATTCCTCCAGATGTTGCTAAGTAACTCACCGGCTTCCGTTGGATCCAGGGAGCTGCGTCGCGGTCCTTTTCTTCCGCTGATCGTCGCCCGCTGCCGCCGCTGATCGTCGCCGCTGCCGTCGCCGATGGGTAAGTGGATCTTCGGCGCCGGTCCCTGTCGGTTTCCCCGTTCTGCCCCGCCTATTGTGGGAGGGCAGGACGGGGAAACCGAAAGTAAACCCCTCCGCCCCCGATCTGCTATTGGTGGTCGCGTCTAGACCACCAATAGCAGAGATAGGAGGGGTGGCAACCCTGCCACCTCACTCCTATCGCTACAGGGGGATCGTGGGTGTCTAGGACACCCGCGATCCCCCTTCTATTCCGGGTCACCGGGTCACCATAGACCCGTATGACCCGGAATCGGCGCAAATCGCAAGTGTGAATTCACTTGCGATTTGCGCCGATCGCCGACATGGGGGGGGTCTAATGACCCCCCTGGGCATTTGCGCGGGGTGCCTGCTGATAGATATCAGCAGTCACCCCGGCGCGCGGCGGGGACCGAAATTCCCACGGGCGTACATGTACGCCCTTGGTCCTTAAGTACCAGGGAGCAAAGGCGTACCTGTACGCCCTTGGTCCTTAAGGGGTTAAACTCACCTGGGGCAAGTAACAGGTGTGGGCAATATAGAAATCCCACCTGAAAGCAGATAAAAAGCAGAGAAGTTCACTTAGTCTTTGCATTGTTTGTCTGTGTGTGCCACACTAAGCATGGACAACAGAAAGTGGAGAAGAGAACTGTCTGAGGACTTGAAAACCAAAATTGTGGAAAAATATCAACAATCTCAAGGTTACAAGTCCATCCCAGGGATCTAGATTTGCCTTTGTCCACAGTCCACAACATTATCAAGAAGTTTGCAACCCATGGCACTTTAGCTAATCTCCCTGGGCATAGACGGAAGATAAAAATTGATGAAAGGTGTCAACGCAGGATAGTCCAGATGGTGGATAAGCAGCCCCAAACAAGTTCCAAAGATATTCAAGCTGTCCTTCAGGCTCAGAGAGCGTAAGTGTCAATGCGAACTATCTGTCAACATTTAAATGAAATGAAACTTTATGGCAGGAGACCCAAGTGGACCCCACTGCTGACACAGAGACATGAAAAAGCAAGACTACCTTTTGCCAAAATTAACTTGAGTAAGCCAAAATCCTTCTGGGAAAACGTCTTGTGGACAGATGAGCAAGATAGAGCTTTTTGGTAAAGCACATCATTCTACTGTTTACCGAAAATGGAATCAGGCCTACAAAGAAAAGAACACAGGACCTACAGTGAAATATGGTGGAGGTCAGTGATGTTTTGGGTTGTTTTGCTGCCTCTGGCACTGGGGGGCCATGAATGTGTACAAGGCTTCATGAAATCTGAAGATTACCAACGGATTTTGGGTTGCACTGTACAGCCCAGTGTCAGAAAGCTGGGTTTGCGTCCGAGATCTAGGGTCTTTCAGCAGGACAATGACCCCAAACATACATCAAAAAGCCCCCAGAAATGGATGGGAACAAAGCGCTGGAGAGTTCTGAAGTGGCAGCAATGAGTCCAGATCTAAATCCCATTGATCACCTGTGGAGAGATCTTAAAATTGCTGTTGGGAAAAGGCGCCTTCCAATAAGAGAGACCTGGAGCAGTTTGTAAAGGAAGAGTGGTCCAACATTCCGGCTGAGAGGTGTAAGAAGCTTATTGATGGTTATAGGAAGTGATTGATTTCAGTTATTTTGTCCAAAGGGTGTGCAAACAAATATTAAGTTAAGGGTGCCAATAATTTTGTCCAGCCCATTTTTGGAGTTTGGTGTGACATTATGTCCAATTAGATTTTTTTCCTCCCTTTTTTGGTTTAGTTCCAATACACACAAAGGGAATAAACATGTGTATAGAAAAACATGTTACTGCAATCCTTTTCTGTGAGAAATAGTTCATTTTCTTGAAAAATGTCATTGGTGCCAACATTTACGGGCATGACTGTATAACTGTGTGTATATGTATGTATGTATATATATATATATATATATATATATATATATATATATATATATATATATATATATCTTCCTCATATACATACATTAATGATGCCCCCTGTGCCTGTAAAAAACAAACAAACTCCTATACTTACCTAGTCCAGGTACCTATGATGTACGGAGCCCTCCTCTTCAGCTCTGCAGCCTAAGAGCCATAGTGCCGGGATTTTCTGACTGGCACAACAACATCACATCATTGCGCCGGCCTGGCGTGGGATCGCGCAGAGGCTCATAGGCTGCAGAGCTGAAGAGTCTGCAGCCTATGACAGTTAAAGGGGTACTCCGCCCCTAGACATCTTATCCCCTATCCAAAGGATAGGGGATAAGATGTCAGATCACCGCGGTTGCGCTGCTGAGGACCCCCGGGATCCCCGCTGCGGAACCCCGCTATCATTATAGCACAGAGCGAGCTCGCTCTGTGCGTAATGACGGGTGATACAGGGGACGGAGCAGCTTGACGTCGTGGCTTCGCCCCTCGTGACATCATGGCCCATCCCCTTAATGCAAGTCTATGGCAGGGGGCATGATGACTGCCACGCCCCCTCCCATAGACTTGTATTGAAAGGGGCGGGCCATGACATCACGAGGGACGGAGCTGTGACGTAACAATGCTCCGGCCCCTGTATTGCCCATCATTACGTGCAAACTCGCTCTGTGCTGTAATGATAGCGCAGTGATGCAGCGGGGATCCCGGGGATCCCCAGCAGCGGGACCGTGGCAATCTGACATCTTATCCCCTATCCTTTGGATAGGGGATAAGATGTCTAGGGGCAGAGTACCCCTTTAATAGTGGAGCAGGGAACTGACAGCCTGCTCTGCCATTTACTGCATTGCATCTGCGTCTAGAGGAGGCTGGGGTGACACCACCGTGGGAGACTTTTTTCCTGCTTGGTGGTGTCACCCCACCTGGGGGTATCACCCAGTAGACCCACTAGACACAACGATGCTAGAGTGACGTTTCGGCCATTGTAAAGCAGCATGTGTTACAAAAAGAGTAGTTTAAATATGGTAAGGCTCAATATGACATCACGGCTTAAAGGGGTATTCTGGGTTTATACATTTTATCCCCTATCCAAAGGATAGGGGATAAGATGTATGATCGCAGGGGCCCCTGGGTGCACTGAGATCGTGGGGGTCCCCAACGACGGGACCCCTGAGATCATACATCTTATCACCTGTCCTTTGGATAGGGGATAAGATGTATAAACCTGGAATACCCCTTTAATTACAGACATCAATAAGATCATAATATTTACAAAATGTGGACTAAGATAACTGTAGCAGGAATCACTATGCACAGATAGACACAAATTATGGGTGCCTGGTATCCATAAATAAAACAATGTGTATAACACTACAAAAGTATAAATATTATAAACATTTGTATATATAGTGTCTAATATTGCACAGGTAGGAGAGGGGAGGGATCTAATTAACACTTGTTTTGATGTTCTGCAAAAAACAGGAAATATCATAAACATATTTGGTTTCTTCATTACCATAATAGCCTGTACATAACAATTAGAGATGAGCGAATTCTGGAAAAATTTTATTCGTCCGATTTGCTTAATTTTCAAAAAAAAATTGTTTCTGTCCAAATTTATTTGCGGCAAATCACTATTAAAAACAGCTATTTCTGGCCTACAGAGAGCCTCAATAGGGGTGTAGAACACTCCGCCTTGCTGTAACACGCATAGGGTGTGTGTTTGGGTTAGTGCAATAATACTGTTATTCAGTATGACATGCGGATCAGAGGCATCGCTATTAGAATCACTGTTGCAGAGCGGAACAATTACAAAGCTTGGAGGTGGCATCAGTATGAGGAGACCATATAGTGGCTGAATGACACAGTGTGGAGGTGATGGCAGCATGAGGAGACCATATAGTGGGTGAATGACACAGCATGGAGGTGTTGGTAGCATGAGGAGAACATATAGTGGCTGAATGACACAGCGTGGAGGTGGCGGCAGCATGAGGAGACCATATAGTTGCTTACTGACACAGCGTGGAGGTGGCGGCAGCATGAGGAGAACTTATGGTGGCTGAATGACACAGCGTGGAGTTGGCGGCAGCATGAGGAGACCACATAGTGGCTGAAGGACACAGCCTGGAGTTGGCGGCAGGATGAGTGTAACATATAGTGGCTGAACTACATAGCCTGGAGGAGACAGCAGCAAGAGGAGACCATATAGTGGCAGTATGAGATTGCTTGGAGCTGGCATCAGCATGAGGAGAACATATGGTGGCAGAATGAGATAGCATGGCATTGGCATCAGCATGAGGAGAACATATGGCAGCAGAATGAGACAGCCTGGAGGTGGCATCAGCATGAAGAGAACATAAGGTGGCAGAATGAGACAGCCTGGAGGTGGCATCACCACGAGGAAAACATATGGTGGCAGAATGAGACAGCCTGGAGATGGCAGCAGCATCAGGAGTCCTAAAAGTGACCCGGTGACAGAGTGGTGCGATGGGTGAAAAAAGGAGCTTGGCATCAGATGTGTGGCATCAGGCAGGTGGCAGGATCAGAATAGTAGCTGAGGCAGGTAGGCAGAAGAAAACGGTCTCTTGTTACGCCGAGCGCTCCAGGTCCCTGCTCCTCCCCGGAGCGCTCGCAGCGTTCTGCTCTCTGCAGCGCCCCGGTCAGACCCGCTGACCGGGAGCGCTGCACTGACACTGCCGGCGGGGATGCGATTCGCATAGCGGGACGCGCCCGCTCGCGAATCGCATCCCAAGCTACTTACCTGTCCTGGTCCCCGGCTGTCACGTCCTGGCGCGCGCGGCTCCGCTCTCTAGGGTGCTAGCTCTAGCTCTCTAAGATTTAAAGGGCCAGTGCACCACTGATTGGTGCCTGGCCCAATCACTTGCCTGGCCCAATCAGCTTGCTCTTTTTGAGTGTTGCTGTGTAAGAGGGGGCGTGAAAGAGGAGTTTCAAAAACTGTGATTATCTGTTGTGCGGAGTGAATCTGTGGAGTGGGTGCGACTGCCTATAGCCCACATTCTTATTTTGGGTAAGTTTTTCTCTTTTGCACATAGTGGGATAACTGTTAGAGTTTAAACACCCTTTTTCATTTTTTTTTTTTTTTCTCTGTTCCACCTCTAGGGGGAGGAGGAGTAGATTGGGCACAGGTGTATAAATCTTAGCTTGGGACTCTTATTGAGAGCTTGCTCTTTTTGAGTGTTGCTGTGTAAGAGGGGGCGTGAAAGAGGAGTTTCAAAAACTGTGATTATCTGTTGTGCGGAGTGAATCTGTGGAGTGGGTGCGACTGCCTATAGCCCACATTCTTATTTTGGGTAAGTTTTTCTCTTTTGCACATAGTGGGATAACTGTTAGAGTTTAAACACCCTTTTTCATTTTTTTTTTTTTTTCTCTGTTCCACCTCTAGGGGGAGGAGGAGTAGATTGGGCACAGGTGTATAAATCTTAGCTTGGGACTCTTATTGAGAGCTTGCTCTTTTTGAGTGTTGCTGTGTAAGAGGGGGCGTGAAAGAGGAGTTTCAAAAACTGGAGTTTGAAAGCAGGAGGTTGAGATCGCTGTGAGTTTTCATTTTTGAACCCACAAGGTCTACAAAAAATTTTAAGTGTCATTTTGACTGTCTGTTTTTTCCTATACATTTGTGAAATCCCCATAATTAGATGGCCTCCATGTTGGAAAATGCAGTCCAATGTACATCCTGTTCAATGTATGCAATCCTTGAACAACAGTTTGAGGGTGCATATTGTTGTGCGAGATGTGTGCTAGTTGTCCGTTTGGAAGCCCAGATCCTGCATCTAGAGGGGCGACTGGCAACAATGAGAAGCATTAACAACATGGAGAGGAGTCTCCTGCTCACTGAGCAGGCACTCTCGGGAATAGAGGTGGGGGAGGACAGTGGGACGGAGTTGCAGGACAGTCAGGCAGTTAGCTGGGTTACAGTTAGAAAGAGGGGTAGGGGAAAAAGTGTCAGGGAGGCTAGTCCTGAACTGGCACACCCCAACAAGTTTGCCCGCTTGGCAGATGAGGGGGATGCCATTACAGAGCTAGCAGAACTGCAGCAGGATACCGCCTCTGACCACCAGGGGGGTGTCTGCTCCAGTAAGGAGGGAGGGAGGAGTACAGGGCAGGCCAGACAGGTACTAGTGGTGGGGGACTCAATTATTAGGGGGACAGACAGGGCAATCTGTCACAAAGACCGGGATCGCCGAACAGTGTGCTGTCTGCCTGGCGCACGAGTTCGGCACATCGCGGATCGGGTTGACAGGTTGTTGGGCGGGGCTGGAGAGGACCCAGCAGTCATGGTACATATTGGCACCAATGACAAAGTAAGAGGTAGGTGGAGTGTCCTTAAAAATGATTTCAGGGACTTAGGCCGCAAGCTTAAGGCAAGGACCTCCAAGGTAGTCTTTTCTGAAATACTACCAGTACCACGAGCCGCACCAGAGAGGCAGCGGGAGATCAGGGAGGTAAACAAGTGGCTCAGAAGCTGGTGTAGGAAGGAAGGGTTTGGGTTCATGGAGAACTGGGCTGACTTCGCTGTCGGTTACCGGCTCTACCGTAGGGACGGGCTGCACCTCAATGGGGAGGGTGCAGCTTTGCTTGGGGAGAAGATGGCTAGAAGGGTGGAGGAGTGTTTAAACTAGGGACTTGGGGGGAGGGAACCTACAGCAAAGAGGGGGAAGATAGTGTAGATAGAGAGGTGGGAATTATAAATGTACCTGGGGGTGGAGCGGAGGGAGGGGTTAGAATAGTTAATAGGAATAGGCTTCATAGGAAAATAAAACTTACACCCTTGAATCCCATTAACCCCAATAACATAAAGGATGGAAATGTAAAGTGTATGTTCACAAATGCCAGAAGCCTAGCAAATAAAATGGGGGAGCTTGAGGCCTTGATACTGGAGGAACATATTGATATAGTTGGGGTCACTGAGACATGGCTGGACTCCTCGCATGACTGGGCTGTCAATCTGCAGGGGTTTACATTGTTTCGCAAGGATAGAATGAACAGAAAAGGTGGTGGAGTCTGTCTGTATGTAAGAAGTGGTATGAAAGTCAGTGTGAACGATGCCATAGTGTGTGATGATTCTGAGGATGTGGAATCATTGTGGGTAGAATTACAAAAGGAGGGAAATACTGAAAAAATAATATTTGGGGTAATCTACAGACCCCCTAATATCACTGAAGAGATAGAAGTTCGGCTTCATAAACAAATAGAGAGGGCCGCCCGGGCAGGTACAGTGGTAATAATGGGAGATTTTAACTATCCAGATATAGATTGGGGTCCGGGGTTGGCTAAAACTACAAAGGGGCGACAATTCCTAAATTTATTGCAGGATAATTTTATGGGCCAGTTTGTGGAGGACCCAACAAGAAGTGATGCCTTGTTGGATCTGATCATTTCCAACAACGCAGAGCTGGTTGGTAATGTAACTGTGCGGGAAAACCTTGGTAATAGCGACCACAATATAGTTACTTTTGACTTAAAATGTAGAAAACAAAGACAGGCGGGGAAGGCAAAAACATATAACTTTAAAAAGGCAAATTTCCCTGGGCTGAGGGCTGCACTACAGGACATAGACTGGGGGGAGGTGTTCTCAAATACTGATACAGAAGGTAAATGGGACATCTTTAAATTAACTCTAAATAACTATACAGCTAAATATATACCAAAGGGGAACAAATATAAACGATTGAAACTAAATCCTACATGGCTGACACATGATGTTAAAAGAGCAATAAACAGCAAAAAAATAGCCTTCAAAAAATACAAATCTGATGGGTCAGCGATAACATTTAAACAGTACAAGGAGCTTAATAAAATCTGTAAAAATGTAATAAAAACAGCAAAAATTCAAAATGAGAGACAGGTGGCCAAAGAAAGCAAAACTAATCCTAAATATTTTTTTAGATATATAAATGCAAAAAAAACAAGGACAGAGCATGTAGGACCCCTTAATAATGATAATGGGGAGGTTGTCACAGGCGATCAAGAGAAGGCGGAGCTACTGAATGGGTTCTTTAGTTCTGTATACACTATGGAAGAAGGAGCTGACATTGGCCAGGTCAGTGCTGGTAACACATCATGTAATGTACTGAACTGGCTTAATGTAGAGATGGTACAAGGTAAGTTAAGTGATATAAATGTAAGCAAATCCCCAGGACCGGATGGACTACACCCAAGAGTTCTTAGAGAGGTAAGTTCAGTAATATCTGTACCCCTGTTCATGATATTTAGAGATTCTCTGGTGTCTGGTATTGTGCCAAGGGACTGGCGCAAGGCGAATGTGGTGCCAATCTTCAAAAAGGGCTCTAGGTCTTCCCCAGGAAACTATAGACCGGTAAGTTTAACGTGCATTGTGGGTAAATTGTTTGAGGGACTTATAAGGGATTACATACAGGAATACATAGGGGATAATTGTATTATAAGTGATAGCCAGCATGGGTTTACTAAGGATAGAAGTTGTCAAACCAATCTAATTTGCTTTTATGAAGAGGTGAGTAGAAGCCTTGACAGAGGAATGGCTGTGGATATAGTGTTTCTGGATTTTGCTAAAGCATTTGATACTGTCCCTCATAGACGTCTGACAGGTAAGTTAAGGTCTTTGGGTTTGGAAATTTTAGTTTGTAACTGGATTGAACACTGGCTCATGGATCGTACCCAGAGAGTGGTGGTCAATGATTCGTACTCTGATTGGTCCCCGGTTATTAGTGGTGTACCCCAAGGTTCAGTACTGGGACCGCTGTTGTTTAATTTATTTATCAATGATATAGAGGATGGTATTAACAGCTCTGTTTCTATCTTTGCAGATGACACCAAGCTTTGTAGCACGGTACAGTCTATAGAGGATGTGCATAAGTTACAAGATGACTTGGATAGACTAAGTGTCTGGGCATCCACTTGGCAAATGAGGTTCAATGTGGATAAATGTAAAGTTATGCATCTGGGTACTAATAACCTGCATGCATCGTATGTCTTAGGGGGGATTAAACTGGCAGAGTCACTGGTAGAGAAGGATCTGGGTGTACTTGTAGATCAAAGACTACAGAATAGCATGCAATGTCAGGCTGCTGCTTCCAAAGCCGGCAGGATATTGTCATGTATAAAAAGAGGCACGGACTCAAGGGACAGGGACATAATACTCCCCCTTTATAAAGCATTGGTACGGCCTCACCTGGAATATGCTGTTCAGTTTTGGTCACCTGTCCATAAAAGGGACACTGCGGAGTTGGAAAGGGTGCAGAGACGCGCGACTAAACTAATATGGGGCTTGGAACATCTTAGCTATGAGGAGCGATTAAAGGAGTTACAATTGTTTAGTCTTGAGAAGAGACGTTTAAGGGGGGATATGATAAACGTATATAAGTATATTAATGGCCCATACAAAAAATATGGAGAAAAACTGTTCCAGGTTAAACCCCCCCAAAGGACGAGGGGGCACTCCCTCCGTCTGGAGAAAAAAAAGTTTAGTCTCAAGGGGCGACACGCCTTCTTTACCGTGAGGACTGTGAATTTATGGAACGGTCTACCTCAGGAACTGGTCACAGCAGGAACAATTAACAGCTTTAAAACAGGATTAGATACATTCCTGGAACAAAATAAGATTAATGCTTATGAAGAAATATAAAATCTCATCCCTTCCCCAATATCGCGCCACACCCCTACCCCTTAATTCCCTGGTTGAACTTGATGGACATATGTCTTTTTTCGACCGTACTAACTATGTAACTATGTAACTATGTAACTATGTAACTCCCACCCCCCTTTATAACATCACTTCCCCTTCCCTGCATTGCCGGATCTTGTTGCCTTGTGCCAGTGAAAGCGTTTTGTGTATGTCCCAAGCCTGTGTTCCAGACCTTCTGCTGTTGCCCCTGACTATGACCCTTGCTGCCTGCCCTGACCTTCTGCTACGTCCGACCTTGCTCTTGCCTTGTCCTTCTGTACCGCGCCTGTCTCAGCAGTCAGAGAGGTTGAGCCGTTACCGGTGGATACCACCTGGTTGCTACCGCAGCAGCAAGACCATCCCGCTTTGCGGCGGGCTCTGGTGAATACCAGTAGCAACTTAGAACCGGTCCACCGGTACGGTCCACGCCAATCCCTCTCTGACACAGAGGATCCACCTCCAGCCTGCTGAATCCTGACATCTCTTTTGTAAAAGTGTTAGTGTGCACAAATAAGTATTGAGGATATGCATTACGTAAAACATAACTTTTATTAATATGCTTAGGAAAAAAAAAATAGGTTTCAAACAAAAGGAAAGGCGTGCAAAAAACACCATGTGCCACCTACACCACCAAGTATTGATTTGATGCAAAGACCTTTAAAAGGTGGAAGGGAACAATGTATGGTCCATTGTAACCGTTGAGGGTAAAAACTTCCCCTGTGAGGCCCTACTCTCCCATTATTAATTCCCTTCCTGGCAAGTGTTACTCACCCTAAAAAGGGCGGCCCCACACAGGAAACTCTCCCTACTTCCAACTACAAACACTACCATTTCCCAGGGTTTTTAGGTTGAAATAGGGATTGGTTCCTGGGTTAGGGCCACCCTTTTAAGACGAGTAACACTTTCCTCAAAAAGGTGGAAGGGAACAATGTGTCCATTGTAGCAGGTGGGTGTAAAAACTTCCCCTGTAGGGCTCTACTCTCGCGCCTATTTATTCCCTTCTTGGCAAGTGTTACTCACCCTAAAAAGGGTGGCCCCACACAGGAACCTCTCCCTATTTCCACCTACAAACCTTGGGAAATAGCAGTGTTTGTAGGGGGAAATAGGGAGAGGTTCCTGTGTGGGGCCGCCCTTTTTAGGGCAAGTAACACTTGAAGGAAGGGAATTAATAATGCAAGAGTAGGGCCTTACAGGGAAAGTTTTTACCCCTTCCGGTTACAATGGACCATAAGTTGTTCCTTTCCACCTTTTAGAGGTTTTTGCATCACATTGATACTTGGTGGTGTAGGTGGCACATGGTGTTTTTTGCACAACTTTCCTTTTGTTTGATTTGAAAAAAAAAGTGGGCACATATATTTTATCCTAAGAATATTATTAAAAGTTAGGTTTTGCATGTCCTCAATACTTACTTGTGGTCCGATGTGGAGGATTGTCTGTAACTGGGGAGTAGCGCCTTAAATATGTTTTGCACTATCCATATTTGTGAAGTGTTGGTGTGGCACCATGGTCAATCTACTCTGATGCATCAGGTATTGGTGGGTGGAAATCCTGGCTGATTCATGCCTGGTCCATCTTCACAAAGGTCAGTCTCTCCACATTTTTCGTGGACAGATGAGTTCTCCTTGGGGTGACTATGGCCCTCGCTGCACTAAACACCCTCTCTGATGGCACACTACTGGCCAGGCAAGACAGCTTTTCAAGGGCAAACTCTGCTAGTTGCAACCACACATCAAGTTTGGCTGCTCAGAAGTCGAGCGGATTTTCAAGGTGTGTTGGCATGGTCATGTCAAGGTATGCCACCACCTACTGGTTCAGGTCCTGCTCTAGGTCTACCTTCTGCTGATGAGTTGCTTCACTATGCGGTCGAAGAAAGCTACTCATCAGCTGGTACTGCTCCTGCCACGCCACCCCTCCAGTGTGTTTTTTTTGTACCAGTAGCGAGGCTCCCATAAGGTGGAGAGCCAGAAGTCATCCCGCTGCCGAATGGTGACAATTCACATATAAATATGCATGAAAGTGAGCATGCATTGTGCCATTTGTGCAAGTGACTTGGAGAGACTTCCTGCCTCCATCTCCACTGCATACTGCCACGGTGTGTCTGGGTCCTCTGTCTCACCTTCCTCAAAACCCTCTAGATCCTCTAGTTGCTCCTGCTCCTCCTCTCCTGTCAGATGACTAAAAAACTGCACATCTCGCAAAACCTAAACTATGCTCCACTGTGCCCCTCCTCCTCCTCCACAGGGTTCATGTGGCCGTGAGATGTATGCACCATGTCTCCAGTGCCCTGACCAGCCAACACGTGTTGTAGTAGATGAAGCAGTGGAATGACGTTGTTCATCCCATAAATCTGGTTGTCACGATGCCGGCTGGCAGGAGGTGGATCCTCTGTGCCAGAGAGGGATTGGCGTGGACCGTGCTAGTGGACCGGTTCTAAGTCACTACTGGTTTTCACCAGAGCCCGCCGCAAAGCGGGATGGTCTTGCTGCGGCGGTAGTGACCAGGTCGTATCCACTAGCAACGGCTCAACCTCTCTGACTGCTGAAGATAGGCGCGGTACAAGGGAGTAGACAGAAGCAAGGTCGGACGTAGCAGAAGGTCGGGGGCAGGCGGCAAGGTTCGTAGTCAGGGTAGATAGCAGAAGTACTGGTACACAGGCTTTGGACACACACAACGCTTTCACTAGGCACAAGGGCAACAAGATCCGGCAAGGGAGTGCAAGGGAGGAGCTCAGATATAGCCAGGGAGCAGGTGGGAGCCAATTAAGCTAATTGGGCCAGGCACCAATCATTGGTGCACTGGCCCTTTAAGTCTCAGGGAGCTGGCGCGCGCGCGCCCTAGAGAGCGGAGCCGCGCGCGCCAGCACATGACAGCAGGGGACGGGAACGGGTAAGTGACCTGGGGTGCGATTCGCGAGCGGGCGCGTCCCGCTGTGCGAATCGCATCCCCGACGGCCATGACAGTGCAGCGCTCCCGGTCAGCGGGACCGACCGGGGCGCTGCGGAGAGAGAGACGCCGTACGCGCTCCGGGGAGGAGCGGGGACCCGGAGCGCTAGGCGTAACACTGGTGACTGACTAATAATGTGGCTTACTCAAAGGGCCTGAGCAAACGGCAGGTGTGACGTATGAGCTGCCATTGGTTGACATTGAAGATACACAGGGGAGTCCCCCTATTCATTAGGATCATCAAGAAATCAGTGATGGCTTTTCTCTGTTCGTATAGTCGGTCCAAAATATGGAGGGTGGAACTCCAACGTGTGGCAACGTCACAAATCAGACTATGTTGGGGGATGCCGTTCTGACGCTGCAGCACAAGGAGGGTGTGCTTTGCGGTGTATGAGTGGCTGAAGTGCATGCACAGTTTCCTTCCCATTGTTAGGATGTCTTGCAGATGGGGGAACACTTCAGGAACTGCTTGATAACCAGATTGAACACGTGTGCCATGCAGGGCGCATGTCTCAGGCTTCCTTGTCGCAGCACAGACAAGATGTTCTTCCCATTGTCGGTCACCATGGTTCCCATTTCCAGTTTTCGTGGAGTAAGCCATGATTCGATTTCTTGATGAATGACTTTTAGCAGTTCCTCCCCTGTGTGACTCTTTTTGCCAAGGCAAACCATGTGAAGAACAGCGTGACACCGCCGTGCCCTGCACACATGGTATGCTGGAGGGGCACTGAGACTTGTCTGTGCAGTGGAGGCTGAGAACACGGTGTAGGATGAGGAGGTGGAGTCGCACACTGTCACAGGACCAATGGCCTGAGAGCATGGAGGCGGAAGCGGCGTGACCTGTCCAAGTTGCTGTTGTGGCTGTGCAGGAACCACATTCACCCAGAGGCAGTAAAGGACATGTATTGTCCCTGACCATAGTTACAGCTCCACACGTTGGTGCTGCTGTGCACTTTGGTGCACACCGACAGGCTCAAGGACTGGCCCATCTTCTGTTCCACAAAATTGTGCAGGGCTGGTACTGCCTTCTTCACAAAGAAATGACGGCTTGGCACTCTCCACCTCGGCTCGGCACAAGCCATCAGTTCTCTGAAAGGTGCAGGATCCACCACTTGAAAAGGAAGGGACTGCAGAACCAGCAACATGGACAGGAGCACATTCAGCTTCTGCGCCATTGGATGAGTGGGCGCATGCTGTTGTCTCTTGGACATGGCATCACCAATGGATTGCTGGCGGAATGACTGACACGAAGTAGGAGTAGCAGGAGCATCTGGAGCGACAGAAGGAGGGTATGACACACAGCTCCCTTCGGCTGAGGTGATGGAGCTTTGGCTGGCTGAAACAGGGAGCAGTGGCATAAATTCAAAAACTAATAGGCTGTTAGTATACATTTTGATCAAAAGGTAAAAGCCACGTCAAGGCCACCTATTAAGAGTGGGTTCCTAAGGTCCCTAGCATAAAATGGCGTAGCAATGGGCGGCGACCACCACCGCCGCAACACCAGTGCCCACAGGGGAAAGACCCACTGGCAGAGCAGCCCCAATGCCAATCAAACCAGTCTCAGGGCTGTACCTCCCCACAGACACGTCGCCGCAGCAGCAATGGACGCTGTACAGCACCACACCAGTGTGAAAAAGGGACAAAAGCTAACTTACCATGTGCTCCCAGTCAAGCTGGGAGGCTACCAGAAAATGAAAGGGCCCTGTGTAGCTACCTGCTACTTATATAGGGTTGGGCTGAGGGGGTGGGGCGGAGTGCAGGCCAAGTGAAAAAAAAGGGAGGGGATAGAATACACAATGTGAATCCAAGTAGAGAAAACAGACATGGTCGCACACTTCACATTCTGCCGATACATCTTGCATGTGGCCAGGTTAACATCCTCCCGATGCTTGATGGAAAAACTGCCACACAGCTGAGTAGCTGATTTTCCCACCAACAGTCCACACTGATTGATTGACTGGTACTGCTGCTGTCTCCAGGAACCCCTGTTCCACTACCTACCAGGAAGGTAGGCTGAAGTGAAGCAGGTGGTCTACCCCAGGCACATTTGGCCCCAGACTTTCTACTTCTGCCACCATGCAGACTGCCAACCATGCTACCACCTTGCTTGCTCAGCTGCTGCCCTGCCTCATGGGCAACCTGCAACCCTCTTCTCCTGATGATGATGAAGCCCCTTCTGCACCCGACTCCCAAATGCGATCAGCTTCATCATCATCGAGTTGTGTTTGCACGTCACTGATGTCCTCCGCAAGTTTCTCAACAGTGTCTGCTTCAGGAGCCTGAACACTCGCAACAACACCTCCCATGTCACTCTCTTCATCATTACTTGCCCGATAAGTGAAGGAAGCGTCGGATGTCTCCTCTACTTTTTGGCTGGGCAGTAGCTGCTGACTGTCCTCTAGTAAATCGTCCTCATTAAATAGTGGAGCTGAACCCACAGCATAAGATACTTCTGTGGGGGAGGGAACAGCATTGGACAGAGGCAATGGGAGGACAGGGACTGCTCCCGGGCCATGCCAACTGAGGGTTGTGTCTGAGGATACTACCGACTGTTGACTAGGGTTATCAGATGTCACTTGTGATGAAGTGGATGACCATGTTAACCAATCGATGATGGCAGATGGGTTGCTGGTCGAGACACGATCGCTGGCTGATACTGGGAGCTCTGGCCTCTCGCTGCGACTCCTGCTGCCACTCGCCCCTAGTCTGCTGCGACCTCTGCCTGAAGTATTTAGGCTTCTGCCACTCGTCTGTGCATGTCCTGGCACTTCTCTGCCTGACATACTTGTGCGTATATGAGGGGAGTGCAATATGCTCCACTAAGCTTAAAACAGTATTTGTCTACAACACCAGCAGGTGTGTACTTTTGCCTGGCCTTTCACAGTATGTTGGACCTTAAGACTTTAACAGGAACAAAATGGTACACCATTTAGATATACACACAGCTTACACTTAATAGAGGACAATGGGAGGAATTAATCAAGAGTGGTGTAGGTGAACGTCTTTTTACCCATTAATTCATGTGGTGGAAACTGTGCACCTGCACCAGATTTATTACAGAGCAAGTGATAAATCTGGTGTTGATCACATTTCTTACTTTAGTAGACCACTTCGTATGGTGATTCCTTTGTGACTTTTTGTGCAACTTTTTATTTTGCGCAACAAAATGTGTGACTTTTTAAAAATGCTGTCCACAGTCAGTTCTGTAAGCCAAGTCAGGGCTGGTGTAGATTTGCGCCTAAGTTAGCACAGTTGCGACAAAAGATGCGACAAACTGAAAAGTTGCATATGATGAATTCTTTACCACTGCAGGATATCAACTGAAATCATGACTTGGTATATTCCTTTTGAAAAACCTTCTAAAGCAAAAGTCGCAGTGAAAAGTCTCAAAACAGCATCTGAAACAAACTGTGAGAAAAATGTACACCACAAAACCAGGGTAAAACCAATGATAAATTCCCCCCAATATGCTTGTAGTGCTTTGCTCACCCTCACTGGCTGGCTACTATTAGCTTTTCAGTTGTTGTACACACCAGTGCTGCAGCACACAATCGCTGTTTACTACACCCAAAATTGCACTTTCTCAATCTCTCTCCATTCCCTATCAGTGCTTCTAGGCTGGATTTGGGCTTGAGGTGAATCGCTGCTGTAAAAATGCTTTTCTGTGCAACACACTGCTCTGTGTCCCTTTCTCTCTGTATTAGAACGCTGATGTGACTGGCCACAAGATGGCTGCCAAATCTATAGGGCTGTGACATCACAGGGGCGGCTGGCTGCTGATAGGCTGAATGCTGCATGTGATTCAGGGTCATCCCGCCTACCCTTGTTCCCACCTTCCCAGGATTTCTTGCTCCATGTCCTCACATGTTGATCCGCCATTTTAGATGCCCTGGAGCCTGGACCGCACTAAATGGAGTTCAATGAAGCAATTTGCGTGATCAAATCACAGTTAATTTTCCATTCATTGTAAATCAAATTTTTCCTGAAATTCATCACGAATTCGGATTCGTCAGATTCGATTCGCTCATCCCTAATAACAATAATCCCATTATTTATGCTGATTTGGCACAATGGCTTTTTTATGAATTTATCCCATAAACCTGGAGCCGGCCCGGAGTGCGGAGCCATCATGTGGAATGAAGCTTTGTCCTTATATTATTGCTGGGATTGTGAACTGATCAAACTGAATGGAAGTCGTCTCCTGGGCTTCAGCCAAGTAAGGATTCCAGAGGCCATTATTCACTGAGTTTGTTATTTTATATCGGCCTTCCCTATAGGATCCGGTGGTTGAAGATCTTATTTTAATCCTCAGCCGAATAGAAGTTCTTCCACATAATTAAACCATCTTCTACCTTACTGAACCTCTTTCTGCCGCCCCCAGGTACTGATATAATTGTAGGCTAAGTCCTCAGGCAGCGTTACGACCTGGCTCTGGATTCCATTGGATCTAAACCAACATTCATTTATAAAGTTTCCTTTACCAACAGAGAAAGCAAAGGAAAGACACATTTCATCTCAATTCAGGTGCAGATGGATCTGAAGTCCTGAATCTGAATTCCATAAGATTTGTCTTTTCATAATTTTGCAAACTTTACAAAACAAATGCAAAAATACCATGAGTGTCTATATCTATCTCTTATATCTATCTATCTATCTATCTATCTATCTATCTATCTATCTATCTATCTCTCCTATCTATCTATCTGTCTATCTATCTATCTATCTATCTCATATCTATCTATCTCATATCTATATCATATCTATCTATCTCATATCTATCTATCTATCTCATTTCTATCTATATATCTCATTTCTATCTATATATCTCATATCTGTCTATCTATCTATTCATGTAGTCCAACAGCAGTCTGATATAGTAGAAGCCAAAGTAGTTTATTCACTCGTGTCTAAGACACGGGTGAATTAACTACTTTGGTTTTTCACTATATCCGAGTGCTGTTGGACTACATGAATATAATTTTTTTGGGTCCGTGATCTGGTCCCTTGGCCTGCCTGTACCCAGCATCATCCAGCAACTTGCAGTTCTGCTGCTTCTCCCTATCTCTTGTTATCTATCTATCTATCTATCTATCTATCTATCTATCTCTCATATCTATCTATCTATTTATCTATCTATCTCATATCCATCTATCTATCTATCTATCTATCTATATCTCTCCTATCTATCTATATATCTCCTATCTATCTATTTCCAATCTCTCTATCTTTCTCATATCTATCTATCTCCTATCTATCTATCTATCTATCTATAAATCAATCTATCCCATATCTATCTTTCATATTTATCTATCTATCTCCTATCTGTCTATCTATTTCCAATCTATCTATCTTTCTCATATCTATCTATCTATCTATCTTTCTATCTATCCCATATCTATCTCTCATATTTATCTATCTATCTATCCCATGTATATCTATCTATCTACTGTATCTATCTCATATCAATTTATCTATCTCATATCCATCTATCTATCTCATATCTATCTATCTATCTATCTCATATCCATCTATCTATCTATCTATCTATCTAGACAAAGAATAAGTCAGCCAGCACTTTAGTTGATACCAAACTATTATATGGACCTGGCCTACAGGTGCACACTACTAGGCTAGATATACAGCAACAAAAGAATACAGCAGCACACTGCCAGCACAAGGATATAGGGTCCGTCCCAATGAGGCCACCTTATCGCGGTGGGACGGTCCAAGCTATTTGACCGCCGGCGGAGATAAATTTGCGAGCTAAGTGCCTCACTATCTCATAGTTTCACATTTGCATCTATTACACCATAGCTGTATAGCTCTCCATGTTTTATCTGCATGTTCATGTTTCACCTATATCCTTGTGCTGGCAGTGTGCTGCTGCATTCTTCTGTTGCTGTATATCTATCTATCTATCTCATATCTATCTATGTATCTATCTAGCAAGAAAGAAGTCACCGCCACTCTCACAAAAATGGTGTAAAAAGATGCTGGCTTTATTCCATCAGATATACAGGCAACGTTTCGACTGCACAATTACAGCCTTTCTCAAGCAACTACCAAGTGGATATGCAGAGGTATATATGTGAGAAACACAAATGGAGGTCCAATTACAATTAATTGGTAAACTTCGTAAACAATGGAGTACAGCAAATAATATACAGTGCAAAAAATAGACATCAGTGCTTACATCAATCACAGGGATCATAGGGGAATATACACATTGCCATAAGTAAATGCAGTGCTAAGTATAGTGAGTCATGTGACTATACTAAATCAGAAAACAAAGTATAACAAGTGCGTGGCATGTGACACTTTTCATCATAAAAGTATATATTAACCAGGTGAATGAATCCTATATACATATATACAGTAAAATCTCCCTTAGTGAACACCTCCCAATAGGGGACAGTTCTATACTCCCCGGCAGAGTCCCATAAGACTAAATGTATTCGCACCCTGAGAATAGGGGACATTCCCAATAGTGGACGTGGACACACCCAATAGGGGACAAAACACTCTCAATATGGGACAAACATAGAAACATAGAATGTGTCGGCAGATAAGAACCATTTGGCCCATCTAGTCTGCCCAATAATCTGAATCCTATCAACAGTCCCTGGACCTATCTTATATGACACTCCCAATAGGGGACAAAACATACCCAACAAGAGACAAAATACACGACACAGGGTACATTTTGGCACCAATGGCAAAGTAAGAGGTAGGTGGAGTGTCCTTAAAATTTTTTCAGGGACTTAGGTCGCAAGCTTAAGGCAAGGACCTCAAAGGTAATAATTTCTGAAATATTACCTGTACCACGAGCCACACCAGAGAGGCAGCGGGAGATCAGGGAGGTAAACAAGTGGCTCAGAAGCTGGTGTAGGAAGGAAGGGTTTGGGTTCATGGAGAACTGGGCCGACTTCGCTGTCGGTTACCGTCTCTACGGTAGGGACGGGCTGCACCTCAATGGGGAGGGTGCAGCTGTGCTCGGGGAGAAGATGGCTAGAAGGGTGGAGGAGTGTTTTAAACTAGGGACTGGGGGGAGGGAACCTACAACATAGAGGGAGAAAATAGTGTAGATAGAGGGGGGGACTTAATGTACCTGGGGTGGAGCGGAGGGAGGGGTTAGAATAGTTAATAGGAATAGGAGCAGGGGAGGGGTTAGAATAATTAATAGGGATAGGAGCGGGGGAGGGGTTAGAATAGTTAATAGGAATAGGAGCAGGGGAGGGGTTAGAATAGTTAATAGGAATAGGAGCAGGGGAGGGGTTAGAATAGTTAATAGGGATAGGCTTCATAGAAAGAAAAAACATACACCATTGAATTGCATGTTGACTAATGCCAGAAGTCTGACCAATAAAACAATAATGTCTAGTGATGAGCAGCATATGCCATATTCGAATTTGCGATATTTTGCGAATATGAGGACGAATATTCGTCCCATATTCGTGAAATTCGAATATTCGTTATATTCGTGACGTTTTTTTGAATTGCAAAATTTCGCTATTGAGAATACGAAATTAATAGCGAAACTTCGCTCGTCTGCGCATGCGCGCTATAACATCATGCGAGGGATGTTGCTAGGGACGGTGCTAAGCTCTGACAACTGTGCTTGCAGAACTCTCATAGGCTCACAGGCATAAGTAGGGCGGAATTTCCACGAATATTCACATTGCAAATTTTCGTATTGTGAATATTCGCCAGCATAAACCTTTCGCCTCACAGTCTCATCCCTGGGTCTTTAATGATACAAGCATTGCATTTATCAGTCAAAGGAGATCCCTACAATGTGGTCAGTTTTTAAAAGTTTGAAAAAAGACGAATATTCGTAATAGCGAATTTTAATAGCAAAATTCGTAATATTTGCGATTTCGCGAATATGCGATATTCGCAATGAATATTCGAATTGCGAATATTCGTGAGCAACACTAATAATGTCTGAGGAGGATTATGACACAGTGGGTATAACAGAGACTTGGTTGGACGATACCTGTGACTGGGCGGTCAACATATAGGGTTATAGTCTATTCAGGAAGGATCCGACAAAACGGAAAGGGGGAGGAGTCTGTTTTTATGTAAAGTCCAGTCTGATGACCTCACTGCGGGAGGATATATGGGAGGGAGACGATAATGTGGAGTCATTATGGGTAGAAATATATGGAGATAAAAATAAAAAAAAATGCTATAAGCCACCAAACATAATGGAAGAGGCCGAAGATCAAGACTGAGACCTGTGAATCTCATAAAGGAAACAGGTTTCTGACTATAGCTAAAGACAATTATCTGTCTCAAATTGTGCAGATCCCGACCAGAGGGGGCGCCCTACTAGACTTAATATTAACCAACAGACCTGACAGAGAAACTAATGTGCAGGTAGAAGGACACCTGGGAAATAGTGATCATAATATAATACATTACAACTTGTTCTTCAATAAGGGAATCTCTCAAGGGGCCACAAAAACAATGAACTTTAGGAAGGCAAAGTTCGATCAACTCAGAGAAGCCCTTAAAAATATAAAATGTGATAATGTCCTCAAAAACAAGAATACTGACACTAAATGGGAGACTTATAAAAATATCTTAAATTCTCACTGTAAGAGGTATAAGATATACCTTATGGGAATAAAAGGGTCAGAAATAAAAGAAAACCAATATGGATGAACAAAAATGTTAAGGGGGCAATAAATAACAAAAATAAAGCATTTAAACACTAAAACAGGACGGCAGTGAAAAAGCATTAAAAAGCTATGGAGAAAAATGTAAAATATGTGAAAAATAGATAAAAGCCGCAAAAATAGGGACAGAAAGACTGATTTCCATAGAGAGTAAAACTAACCCCAAAATGTTTTTCAACTATATACAGTAAATAGCAAAAAGGTTAAAAATGAAAGTGCAGGCCCTTTAAAAAAATGACGAGGAAGAAATTATAAACGGGGATCAGGAAAAAGCAAATTAAACAAATTATTTGCCACTGTATTCACCAAGGAAAATGAAATGCCAGGTGAAATATAGTGAGATAAGGTAAACTCCCCAGTACAGGTCACCTGTCTAACCCAGAAAGAAGTACAGTTCACCTGTCTAACCCAGGAAGAAGTACAGTGCCGCCCATAAAAAATCAAAATAGAAAAATCGCCAGGTCCATATGGCATTCACCCCCTGTGTTCTAAAGGAATTAAGTAATGTAATAGACAGACCCCTATTTTTAATATTCAGGGACTTTATAGCAACAGGGACTGTTCCCCAGAACTAGTGCATGGCAAATGTGGTGCCAATATTTTAAAAAAGGGTCAAAAGGTGACCCCGGGAATTAAAGGCCTGTTAGGATATTCTTTCAACGTGGTCGGATGTATAAAGGAACTGCCTTTTTGGAGGTATTTGCAACTTACACAGCGCAGGCATGGGAAGCGACCCTTGAATTTCACAGAAAAGTATTTTTGTTGTTTGGTGGGGTTTGGGCCAGTGATGTAAGTCTTAACCAGATGGTCTCTCAGATTCCGAGCTCTACGAAAAGACATCAGAGGCGGAACCTGAAATTCCTTTATTTTTGGGAAGCCCTCTTTGACAATGTACCAGTGTTTTTTGATGGCAGCTGAGATGTTGTTAGATACCTCATTGTATGTCGATATAAATGGTATGCAATTGGTTTGGTCTTTTTGTTCGAGAGTGGTCTTCCTGTGGCTCTCTCTGTTTTTACCCTATTGACATGTTTATAAATAATATAGACCTGATATGGGAGATATGTAATCGGTTCAGAGACACCGACTTTACTGATGCGGATACTCTACCTTTGACCTGAACCCAGCCTCTTTTTTCTCCAATGGTTGCTAGGGGCGACGCCGAGGTTGCCAGCCAACCCCGTAACCATTGCTGTAAAGTGACCTACCAACACTTCTCAGCATCTGTTCAACATTTTTCCCTCTGTGCAAACTTGCCCTGTTCAGATATTGCGATTCTTTACTGCATTACCGGCCAGTTAGACTGGTAACTATGGACGCTTCTTCAGACGCAGGCGCACTCTGCAGTGATACGGAGAGATTGCTTTTTCCCCACAGTACTCTCTTGGAGCATGCGCATGTGACGGAACATCCGGGCGAGCGGTTGCTATGGACGCAGTGGCCGTGCGGCCAATGGAGAGCAACCCGCTCACAAACCCTGAAGTAGGATCGAGACACACGCCATCCAGCTCTCCAGGAGAAACGGTGAATCCTGTATACTGCGGACATCATGGCACATCCCTGTGAGGTAATCACCATCACCACTGATGTCACCAATTAACTTTTACCACTGGAGATCAGTATGATCTCAATATGATGCAACATATAATTGATCGCCATGACTCACTGGCACCTTTATGTGTATATATGTGTATGTAAATGATGCACCTGTTGTTCTGTGTATTAATATGTAAAGATGTTGACACTGTCACTTACCACTATATGATGTTTTGATATGTAAATGATGCCTAATTGATCACATGATGATGTGGGCGGCCTTAGGGCGGTCCATATATACCTTGTGTTTGTCACTATTCCTCACTTGAAAAAGCCAGTGTGAGGCTGGCGAAACGTTGTCTTTTGCACGTTATGGAATAAACCATCAACTTTGATTGCATCCGTGTTGTTATGCATCCTATTTTCCATTTCTGGATTAAGGAACCGGTGGACCAAGGCTCCAAGTATGCGAGCACCCCACATCTATTATCAGCCAATACTGCTTGATGTGCTGCTTCTATTTGGATTTTTTAGACAGATAGATAGATAGATATGAGATAGATAGATAGATATGAGATAGATAGATAGATAGATAGATAGATAGTAGATAGATAGATATGAGACATATAGATATCCACCCAAAAAGACAGCAGTACCTCCTTAGGCAAAAAATTTGGCTTTTATTCAGCACAAAAATGCCAGAGCGACGTTTCGGCCATCTCTCATGGCCATTGTCAAGCCATGAGAGATGGCCATGAGAGAGGGTCAAAACGTCACTCTGGCATTTTTGTGCTGAATAAAAGCCAATTTTTTTTGTGCCTAAGGAGGTACTGCTTTCTTTTTTGGTGGATATTAAGCACGCTATTGACCCAGGCTCCTTACAATAGCACTCCGCTATTACTCTATACTGGTGCTGCCGTTTTTCTTGGATTGATTGATAGATAGATAGATATGAGATAGATAAACATTATATATATATATATATATATATATATATATATATATATATATATATATATATATGATAGATAGATAGATATGAGATAGATGGATAGCTAGATAGATATGAAATAGATAAATAAACATGAGATAGATAGATAGATAGATAGATATGAGATAGATAGATGATAAATAGATATATATGGGATAGATAGATGATAGATAGATAGATAGATAGATATGAGAAAGATAGATAGATAGATAGATATGAGATAGATTGATAGATAAATAGATATTAGATAGATATTAGATAGATATGAGATAGATTGATAGATAGATATTAGATAGATATTAGATAGATAGATATGAGATAGATAGATAGATAGATAGATAGATAGATATGAGATAGATATGCGATAGATACATATTAGATAGATAGATATGTGGTGAGGGTGTGATGAAAGGGCAGATGTTATTACCCTAAGGGCAGATGGCATTAACCCCATGTGTTCGTGATGCCAGGGCATGGTTATCCTCTACACCACCCGAGGTATGACCGCTGGTTCTTGGGCCAGGTGGGGGAAAAATAATCACTCCGATGCAAAGTTGCAGAACAACGGCAGCTTTACTGAGGCAGACAGATGGAATAGTCTTTACAGCTCAGTTAAGCCCAAGAAGATGACCAGTGACTAAGGAGACTTAGGAGAGCAACTCCTGTACTGGGCTACCACAGATGATAGATATATAGATAGATATGAGATAGATAGATAGATATGAGATAGATAGATAGATAGATAGATATGAGATAGATAGATAGATAGATATGAGATAGATTGATATTAGATATATAGATAGATATAGATCTCTCTACATCTAAGGCCTATGCTGGGATGCTGGAGATGCGTTCTTCACACTTCACTTCCTTTCCACTAGGTGTCACTGTGTCGATGTCTCTCATCCACACCACATAAAATGCTCCGGTTATGGCTTTTTCCATAACCCCGTATTGTTTACAGACTGCAGAGAAAGTGAATTACATAGTGCAGGTCGGCAAATTAGCATTTATTGGAGGTACGACTAATAAAGCTTCATATTTAAGCTGTCAACAGGAAAATCACTTACTTCTCAATCAATCAGCTCCCAGTAAAACACACAATGATATTCATCTGCAGCGCGCCCGGCTCGGCTCTGCAGATGTTATTAATGCTTATTACACCGTAGATTAACAATCAGAGTCACGGAAATAAGCAGAGTTTACAAAACCCAGAGGTATCATTGCGGGATACGGTTAAAGCCGATATTATTCTCGTCCTTACACTTAAATGTGACTGCACTAAAGCTAAATGAAAGTGTTACCTTCGTCTGTGTTATCACTCTGAGACAGCAGCTAGAAGAAGAACTCTAGAGCTCTAGAGGGAGCTAAGGAGCCCACTATTATTTATGGGGTCAATGTATAAACAGTATGCAATTAGCTCCAGAGCTCCCCCTAGAGGTGGCTGCAGGGAGACACAATTTTATAATTTGAAGGGGTTGTCGCAGGATGATAATATTTATGCAAATGTCTCATTAGAGCTTATTGTCGTGAAGAGTCACATAGAACAGGGAGTGCGCCCTGAGATTATCCCAGTGACCCTTTCCCTTCCTACTTGCGTAGCCACCCTAAATGGTGGATCTACAACTAGGAGACAGTCCATACGCTAACTAAAGCCAGAAAAGAGCTGCACCGCCAGACCTTGTCCTTTCATCCTTTTTTTTTTCAGTGTCCACCATATAATGCACTCTTTTTAAGGCTTACCCCATTGGAATATACTGGACCACGTTGATCACCTGATTGCCGCACATCTTTATTTGTAGGTCTTTGTGATGCAAACTCCTAATTTCTATGCCAGTACTGTCAGCAAGTCAACTTCTCCAAATATTTACAGTACAATGAATTGTATCAGACTTCTCTTCTTATAGAATAATTTATAGCTCATAAGAAGAAGACTGGATTAAAATCTGTAGACACCCCTGGGGTACACTGCCATCATCTTACCCCAGAATATACCCCAACATTCAACACAGGGCTGCATTTTTTAATATTGTCCTGACCTTATTGTAGAACTAGGTTGGATCTGCAAAATGTATCACCATGGCTGAGTGTTACATTGACATTATATGACACTTTTGTCTAACTTACTGCCACCTCTCGGTAAGTTAAAGGGGTACTCTGCCCCTAGACATCTTATCACCAGTCCAAAGGTTAGGGGATATGATGTCTGATCGCGGGGGTCCGGTCCCCCCCGTTCTCTCTGCTGCACCCGGAGTTTGTTCAGAGTTCGGGTGCAGCTCTGGAGGCTCGTGATGTTACGGCCACGCCCGTTTGTGATTTCACAGCCACGTCCCTTTAATGCAAGTCTATGGGAGGGGGTGTGACGGATATCACGCCCCCTCCAATAGACTTGCATTGAGGGGGCGTGGCTGTAACGTCACAAGCCATTGCCAGTCACCTGGCCCAGAGCGAAGTTCGCTCCATGCATCGGATGTCTGGGGTGCCGCAGCCACGATCTTGAGACCCCCTGCGATCAGACATCTTATGCCCTATCCTTTGGATATCGAATAAGATGTCTAGGGAAGGAGTACCCCTTTAACCAATATTTTTGTGCCAAAGCTTTGTGTCATATCCCTTGTCCAGTGAACCAAAAGCAGTATCTTAAACACTTTGGGCCCATTCACACTTTAGAATTTCCGAGAAGAGAAATTCCAGTGCAGCAGCCTCTCATTGTTTTCAATGAGACTTTACTGCACTGTACAAAATGGTATGCATCCAGTGGGACAACCAAATTGATTTCCTATAAGAAAAATAAACTACCAAAAAGGACCATATAATACAATATGTGTAATCTTTATATATATATATATATATATATATATATATATATATATATAAATATAAAATGAATATAAAATATATATATATATATATATATATATATATATATATATATATTCCAATAAAAACTATAAAAATCACAATAGTTGTAGAATAATAAAAGGAAAAGTGGAGCTGTCACGCCCCCTCCCAAAGATGAATTGAAGGGGGCGAGTAGTGACATCATGATGGGTGGGGCTATGACATCACGAGCTCCCGCTGCCGGCCCAAGCGTTCGGAAAAGTTTGTTCCAAATGCTGAGCAGCAGAGTACCCCTTTAAGTACAAACTGTTATACAGGTTGAACACATACCCAAGTATACAGCACACAGAGCAATAATAATAATAAAAAAAGCGCATGCAGAGTACACAGCAACCTTATATCACAGTAATCCCCCACACCTCCGACATGTTTATCCGACTTTTCGCAAATTTGGTGCAAAAAATCACCCAAAAGATGCAAAAATACACTAGGCAAGACTTAGCTTGCCTTTTTAGTTTGTGAAGAGTGAAGTTTCAGAAAATAATATGTACCTTTACAAAATGTATGAAATGCCCTGCGACCTTATAATACATTTAGTGATCCTACACATTAACAACACAAAAAAACAAAGGGGGAGATTTATCAAAACCTGTGCAGAGGAAAAGTTGTCCAGTTGCCCATAGCAACCAATCAGATCGCTTCTTTCATTTTTAACAAGGCCTCTGCAAAATGAAAGAAGCTATTTGATTGGTTGCTATGGGCAACTGCACCACTCTTCCTCTGCACAGGTTTTGATAAATCTCCCCCATAAAGCTTCACTTACACCCACAATGATAAATGCCCCAATAATTCTGGATACATTTGATGAATTCACTCAACAATGTCTTCAAAATACTCTGGCATTGTGGTTATATTAGTACTTTTACCCAAGTGTATACAATAAATAGATTACACAACATGGTGCTTATGATAGGATACATATATGCCCACGGCTACCTTTAGTTTAGTTAAAGGGGTACTCCCCCCCCCCCCTTTTTTTTATCAACTGGGGCCAGAAAGTTAAACAGATTTGTAAATCACCTCTATTTAAAAATCTTAATCCTTCCAGTACTTATCAGCTTCTGTATGCTCCAGAGGAAGTTGTGTGGTTCTTTCCAAGTCTGACCACAGTGCTCTCTGCTGACACCTCTGTCCACGTCAGGAATTGTCCAGAGCAGGATAGATTTGCTATGGGGATTTGCTCTGGACAGATCCTGACATGAACAGAGGTGTCAGCAGAGAGCACTGTGGTCAGACAGAAAGGAAATTGAAAAAGAAAAGAATTGTTGCCAGAAAGTTAAACATATCTGTAAATTACTTCTATTTAAATATCTTAATCCTTCCAGTACATATCAGCTGCTGTATGATCCAAAGGAAGTTCTTTTGTTTTAGAATTTCCTTTCAGTCTGACCACAGTGCTCTCTGCTGACACATCTGTCCATTTTAGGAACTGTCCAGAGTAGGAGCAAATCCCCATAGCAAATCTATCTTGCTCTGGACAGTTCCTGACATGGACAGAGGTTTTAGCGGAGAGCACTGTGGTCAGACTGGAAAGAACTACACAACTTCCTGTGCAGTTGATAAGTACTGGAAGGATTAAGATTTTTAAATAAAAGTAATTTACAAATCTGTTTACCTTTCTGGTACCAGTTGATTTAAAACAAAAAATGTTTTCCAGCAGAGTACCCAGGGGTTATCCAGGCAAAAACTTTTTTTTATATATATCAACTGGCTCCGGAAAGTTAAACAGATTTGTAAATTACTTCTATTAAAAAATCTTAATCCTTCCAATAGTTATTAGCTTCTGAAGTTTTCTGTCTAACTGCTCAATGATGATGTCACGTCCCGGGAGCTGTGCATGATGGGAGAATATCCCCATAGGAACTGCACAGCTCCCGGGACGTGAGTCATCAGAGAGCAGTTAGACACAAAACGACAACTCAACTTCAGAAGCTAATAACTATTGGAAGGATTAAGATTTTTTAATAGAAGTAATTTACAAATCTGTTTAACTTTCTGCCACCAGTTGATTTGCTATTTTTTTTCTACCGCCAGAAACCCCTCTAACACTTTCATTTTTTGCGTTTTTTCCTCCTCGCCTTGTAAGAGCCATAACTCTTTTATTTCCCTCGCTAAAGACCCATATGAGGGCTTGTTTTTTGCGCAAGCAATTGTACTTTGTAATTATACCTTTCATTTTCCATAAAACCGAAAACATTTTTATTTGCAGGGGGAAAATTGAAAAAAAGAAATTTGAAATTGAAATTTGAATTGAAAATCTTTCAGGCTTTTGTTTTTATGCAGTGAACCTTATGGGAAAATTGACATCTAATCTTTATTCTGTGGGTCAAAACAACGAAAACAATAGTCTGACCTCCTATCTAGAGATGAGCGAACTTACAGTAAATTTGATTCGTCACGAACTTCTCGGCTCGGCAGTTGATGACTTTTCCTGCATAAATTAGTTCAGCTTTCCGGTGCTCCGGTGGGCTGGAAAAGGTGGATACAGTCCCAGGAGACTCTTTCCTAGGACTGTATCCACCTTTTCCAGCCCACCGGAGCACCGGAAAGCTGAACTCATTTATGCAGGAAAAGTCAGCAACCGCCGAGCCGAGAAGTTCGTGACGAATCGAATTTACTGTAAGTTCGCTCATCTCTACTCCTATCCCCTAAACCACCACAGTCTGTACCAGTGGTCTCCAACCTGCGGACCTCCAGATGTTGCAAAACTACAACTCCCAGCATGCCCGGACAGCCGTTGGCTGTCCGGGCATGCTGGGAGTTGTAGTTTTTCAACATCTGGAGGTCTGCAGGCTGGAGACCACTGGTCTATACCATCCAGATACAAATAGTAACATAGGGGGAGATTTCTCAAAACCTGTGCAATGGAAAAGTTGCCCAGTTGCCCATAGCAACCAATCAGATCGCTTCTTTCATTTTGCAGAGGCCTTGTTAAAAATGAAAGAAGCCATCTGATTGGTTGCTATGGGCAACTCAGCAACTTTAGGCCTCTGAAAAAATGAAAGAAGCGATCTGATTGGTTGCTATGGGCAACTCAGCAACTTTAGGCCTCTGAAAAATGAAAGAAGCGATCTGATTGGTTGCTATGGGCAACTGGGCCACTTTTCCTCTGGACAGGTTTTGATAAATCTCCCCCATAGTGCTACAACAAATAAAATAAGTCGTCAATACTCCAATATCCACGGCAGCTTTGATCTTGATGACAATCAGAAGCCATTAGTCCCACCGCTGTATATATGACATGAAAGCTGCCTATGAAGATAAAATCACATGGCCCATCCCGACCTCTGCGCCGCTCTCATTGATTTCTAGACCAGTCTTAATAGCGCGGTCAGAGTTTTTACCGGTGACCCTATTGATCCATTCTTTCCCATGAGGCGGTGGGGGTCATCTAACTAAGTCAGAGTAAAAGTCTATTAAACATTTATGGGCTTTAATGAAATCATGTTGCTCTTAAGTAAAGAAAAAAAATAAAAAAATAAAGAAAAAAATAAAAATATATATATACAGCGATGACGTGGTACATACCACTCCGAAAGGGACAGGTCTCCCAAATTAATTGAAAAAATGTTGGGAACCTTTAATTTTTTCTTATATATATATATATATATATATATATATATATATATATATATATATATATATATATATATATATATATATATATATAATGTCCAACGAAATCAACACGCGGCACTCCAGCGATCAAAATATAAAAAAAATTGATTATATATACCTAGGAATCAAGTGTTAATGGTGAACACCTCCCAGCTGTCACGCCCCCTCCCATAGGCTTGCATTGAGGGGGCGGAGCATGATGTGACACGGGGGCAGGGCCGTGACGTCACAATGTTCCGGCCCCCGTGATCTCCAGTAACCAGACCCGGAGCGAACGTGCTCCGGCGACTAATTGTAATGGGGTGCTGCGTGCAAGATCACGGGGGTCTCCAGCAGCGGGCCCCCCGCGATCAGGCATCTTGTCCCCTGTCGAGTCTCGGGAGGGGCACTATTTTGTGTTGGCGGACAGAAAACAAGATGTTGCTCACGGAACTTACAATATTATTAAATGTATCATACAGTCCTAACCTTGTTTAAGACTCTTAGGCCATGTTCACATGTCAGAATAATTATCAAATATACCAATTGCCACAGAATGGGAAAGTGCTAAAGAGGTTTTTACCATTTAAAACTACAGCTCCCAGTATGACCTAAGCACTGGTAAGGGGATGCTGGGAGTTGTTGTTTCACCCATCATTACTGCAGAACTTACAAGTGACTCCAGCTCTGATGGGACACACACAGGAGGATACAGAATGATATCAGTGACTACAGGTGACGTCTTCTCTATAGTGAGGAGAATACACAATGATATCAGTGATTACATGTGATGTCTTCTCAATAGTGAGAATACACAATGATATCAGTGACTACAGGTGACGTCTTCTCTATAGTGAGGAGAATACACAATGATATCAGTGACTACAGGTGGCGTCTTCTCTATAGTGAGGAGAATACACAATGATATCAGTGACTACAAGTGACGTCTTCTCTATAGTGAGGAGAATACACAATGATATCAGTGACTACAGGTGACGTCTTCTCTATAGTGAGGAGAATACACAATGATATCAGTGACTACAGGTGACGTCTTCTCTATAGTGAGGAGAATACACAATGATATCAGTGACTACAGGTGACGTCTTCTCTATAGTGAGGAGAATACACAATGATATCAGTGACTACAGGTGACGTCCTCTCTATAGTGAGGAGAATACACAATGATATCAGTGACTACAGGTGATGTCTTCTCTATAATCTTTCCTTATCTTATTCAGATGGTACATACCGCCAGGAATTGTTCCAGCTATATTTTCTCTCAGCAGAACTTGACGCCCAGATGGTTTCTATGTCAGTGGATTCTGATCCTCTATATGAAAACAATAATTATTATAATACTCCCAGACACTGTATTCTTCTAATACTGTACCGCCACACACCCTCTGAATATAATTCTGACACACTGTACCTCCTGAATATACAACACACTGTACCATCTGAATATAATACCGCCACACACCGTACCCTCTGTATATAATACTATCACACACTGTACCCTCTGAATATAATACTACCACACACTGCGCCATCTAAATATAATACTACCACACACTGTGCCCTCTGAATATAATACTACCACACACTGTGTTCTCTAAATGTAATACTACCACACACTTCACTCTCTGAATATAATGCTATCACACACTGCCCTCTCTGAATATAATACTACCACACACTGTACCCTCTGTATATAATACTACCACACACTGCACCCTCTGAATATAATACTACCACACATTGTACCCTCTGTATATAATACTACCACACACTACACCCTCTGAATATAATACTACCACACACTGTACCCTCTGTATATAATACTACCACACACTGTACCCTCTGAATATAATACTACCACACACTGTACCCTCTGTATATAATACTACCACACACTGCACCCTCTGAATATAATACTACCACACACTGCACCCTCTGTATATAATACTACCACACACTGTACCCTCTGAATAGAATACTACCACACACTGTACCCTCTGTATATAATACTACCACACACTGCACCCTCTGAATATAATACTACCACACACTGTGTTCTCTAAATTTAATGCTACCAAACACTGCACTCTCTGAATATAACTTGCTGTGCATTACACCCTCTGAATAAAATACCCAAATGTTTTGTGGCCCATAAAAAACGTACCACCCCAGAAATTCCTCATCATATACACTATACTTCTGAAATGCAGAACACTCTGTGCCTTTACATATAGTAATAATGCCCCATCTTGTGCCCCTACATATAATAATTATGACCCGTCCTGTTCCCCCAACATAATAATAATGCCCTCTGTCCTGTGCCCCTAACATATATTGCCCCCTGTGCTGTGCCCTTCACATATAATGCCCCCGTTCTTTGCCCCTCACATATAATGCCCCCATCATGTGCCCCTCACATATAATGCCCCCTGTGCTGTGCCCTCTCACATATAATGCCCCCATCCTGTCCCCTCAGGGGGCATTATATGTGAGGGGGACAGCACAGGGGACATTTTATGTTTGGGGCACATGAAAGGAGCATTATTTGTGAGGGGCACAGCACAGGGGGGCATTATATGTGAGGGGAGCATGACAGGGGCATTATATGTGAGGGGCGCATGACAGGGGCATTATATGTGAAGGGCGCATGATGGGGGCATTATATATGAGGGGTGCATGATGGGGGCATTATATGTAAGCGGTGCGTGATGGGGGTATTATATGTGAGGGGTGCATTATGGGGCATCATATGTGATGGGCACAGCACAGGGGGCATTATATGTGTGGGGCAAAGCACGGGGCATTATATGTGTGGGGCACAGCACAGGTGGCATTATTTGTGTGGAGCACAGCACAGGGGGCATTATATGAAATAATGCCTCCTGTGCTGTGCCCCTCACATATAATGGCCCCTGTGCTGTGCCCCTCACATATAATGGCCCCTGTGCTGTGCCCCACACATATAATGTATATGTGTGGGGCACAGCACAGGGGGCATTATATGTGTGGAGCACAGCACAGGGGGCATTATATGAAATAATGCCTCCTGTGCTGTGCCCCTCACATATAATGCCCCCTGTGCTGTGCCCCTCACATATAATGCCCCCTGTGCCACACACATATAATTTATATGTGTGGGGCACAGCACAGGGGGCATTATATGTGAGGGGCACAGCACAGGGGGCATTATATGTGTGGAGCACAGCACAGGGGGCATTATATGAAATAATGCCTCCTGTGCTGTGCCCCTCACATATAATGCCCCCTGTGCCCCACACATATAATTTATATGTGTGGGACACAGCACAGGGGACATTATATGTGAGGGGCACAGCACAGGAGGCATTATTTCATATAATTCCCCCTGTGCTGTGCCCCACACACATAATTTATATGTGTGGGACACAGCATAGGGGGCATTATATGTGATGGGCACAGCACAGGGGGCATTATTTCATATAATGCCCCCTATGCTATGCCCCTCACATATAATGCCCCCTGTGCTATGCCCCTCACATATAATGCCCTCTGTGCTGTGCCCCAAACATATAAATTATATGTGTGGGACACAGCACAGGGGGCATTATATGTGAGGGGCACAGCACAGGGGGGCCCCCTGCCATGTGCTCTTCCCATATAATGCCCCCTGTGCTTTGCCCTACACATTAAATATTCCCTTTTTCCAAGTTTTTAAATCCCCCTCCTCCTGTATATAGTTTCCCCAAATCCCCTGGCCCCTGTGCATACTCTTCACTACTTACAGTATGCGGGCTGCGGGGACAGGATCTCCGGGCGCCGGCGTGATGATGTGACGTCATCGCTCCGGCCTCTAGTGGATCGCGTCCCCGCAGCTCACACATTGTAATCACAGCGTGTGAAAGTTCAGTGAATGGTGGAGCTGGAGCTTACAGCTTCGGCTCCACCATGCAAGGTGGTGGGGCGGGTTATGCGTGCCGCAATCTCGGGGGGGGGGGGGGGGGTTGGGAGGGGGAGGCAATTGCCCCGTTGCCCCCCCCCCCCCTGGATCCGCCACTGCTTTGGATAGGGGATAAGATGTCTTAGTGCTGGACTACCCCTTTAAGGCGTAGTAATGGAGTGCCGTATTTTTCGTCCTATCGTCCTATGCGTATAAAACGCACCCAATTTTTAGGGGCAAAATCTAAAAGAATAAAGATTTTGAACCCAATAGTGGTCTTCAACCTGCGGACCTCCAGATGTTGCAAAACTACAACTCCCAGCATGCCCGGACAGCCGTTGGCTGTCCGGGCATGCTGGGAGTTGTAGTTTTGCAACATCGGGAGGTCCGCAGATTGAAGACCACTGCATAGGAGGTAATACTCACGTGTCCCCGCCGCTCCGGATCAGTCACCGCTGCCCTGGATGTCGCTCCATCGCTGTCCCCGTCGCTCTGGAACGTCTCTGCTGCCGGCCGGGTATCCTCGCTCTCCGTCGCCGCCATCACGTCGTTACGCACGCCGACGCATGTACGCGACAATGTGATGACGAGGAAGGAGAGCGCCGGCCATACAGGGGATCCCTGAACGGAGAAGACACCGAGGAGGCAGGTAAGGTCCCTCCCGGTGTCCTGAAAGCACTAACCCGGCTATTCAGTCGGGCTGTACGGGACCGCCGCGGTGAAATCGCGGCGGTCCCGAACAGCCCGACTGAACAGCCGGGTTAGTGTCATTTTCCCTTCAGACGCGGCGGTCAGCTTTGATCGCTGTGTCTGAAGGGTTAATACAGGGCATCACCGCGATCGGTCCTGTATTAGCCGCGGGTCCCAGCCGTTGATGGCCGCAGGGACCGGCGCGATAGGGGTGTATTCGCCGTATAAGACGCACTGACTTTTTACCCCCAGTTTTGGGGAAGAAAAAGTGCGTCTTATACGGCGAAAAATACGGTATACAAACAGATATTTTAATGTATATTAATGTATATTAGTTTGTATTATATTTAAGTTTCCTTACTGTGGTGACACATTTTTTGTTTCCCATTTTCAGTCTATTAATACATTTTCTTTTATATATTTTGTTAGGATTGCCTCAGCCAGATGGGACGATTCGCCGGTGACCGCCCTTATTATGTGTGGAGGACTGTTGGGGATGCTTAGAATAGGTCTTGTTTAACACAATATGCGCCATGATGCATTTTTCTGAATACATTTTTATTCTAATATATCTGGTATTCTATATAATTTTTACATAATTTTGTACAGTTGTTATGTTGGAGGTTTACATGCTGTATAATATGGGGTAAGATTTGGTCACATAAAGGTGAATAGTAAGACATATACCGGTAATATATTTAATAAACATGTAGAGAGGACATGGGTTAGGGATATGTGGGCTTTCGAGGAGTTATAGACTCCCATATGACATAAGACCCTCCCGGTCCGTTGCAATAGGTGCACTCCATAGCTATTTGCTTTGGGGGTACAATTTGCATGCTACAGAATTTTAACCGGTCGTCTATATAATTTTATATATTGTGGCTTCTTAAGACCTACCCATGATGGTTTACTCAGTGCATAGGTAGTGTTGAGCACGAATATTCGTGATGCAAATTTCTATCACGAATATTGGCACTTCACGATTTCGCGAATATTTAGAGTATAGTGCTATATATTCGTAATGACGAATATTGGTTTCTTTTGTTTGTTTTTTTTTACATGCAAATTTTTATGCACATTTCCCATGCGAATAGGGGTCTATCACATGGGTCTATCACGTGGGTCTGTTTTTATTTTTTTTTCACATGCAAATTTTTATGTGAATTTTATGCAAATTTTCACATGGAAAAAAGTGAATGAACATAGCGAATATGCAAATTTCACGAACATAGGCCGAATAATCATCAATATTTTCGCAAAATATCGCAAATTCGAATATGGCCCCTGCTGCTCATCACTATTCATGGGTCATCCACCATATTAATTGCCACTGTACGTTAAGAACTTAATATATAATTGATTTTCCATGTAGGCACTTTATTATGGACATCTTTATGATCAGTATGAGATGAACCTCAGATATCTTCCATTATTTATATGATATGTTGCTTCTTCCTATGTGTAGCTATTTACCTTGTATGTTCCCACAACTGACATGGCCGATCTGCGCTTTGGGCCGCCCTGCACTTGGATAACCTTAGAGTGCAGTCGTGCCCGTCCCCAGCTTGTAGGATGACGTCTCGCATCACATGACGCATCATGTGACCTGCACCCTTCCGTTCCTGCGCACTGGTGTTATTTACAAACAGTGTGAAGGATGACATGTTGCGGGGAATGTCCGCCCATCTGAGTTGGAGGTAATGCCTATCAATTATGAATATACCCCCTACTGAGAGGAGGTATGTCTTTGTAATGTACCTGTACTGTAAGAAATGGATTATGTATAATGTTGCACTGTGGATTGTGACACTTGAGATTGCCTGTTTATCCTTTATTGCACTATTTTATGCACTTTATGTCACTGTTTATCTATGTGATGTCACAATTTATGGGAGGTGTTCACCAATTAACACTTGATTCCTATGTATTGTGACGAACCGTCTCAGGGATTAGCTCTCGGATCGTCCTGGTCATTTGCCACGGGACACGTTCCTCACAACAACACAGCAGACCACAGTTCTTCATACAAGTCTGGCTCCTCGCCAGCTTTATTTCCACAGGTTGCAGGTAAAAACAAAACATAAACAGGAACAAAATGAAGTCCTAGACCGTCTGGTCGCTGACTATAACTCTCAGCATGCCCTGTCTATCAACTGGTGAGCTACCCTCATCCAGTTAAAACCTGTGCCACCTGCAACCTGTTTTACAACCAGTTCCCACCCGAACTTGGACCACTCGCAGCGCCTTCTGCGTGTTACCTAAACAGGGTCCGTGTGTCTCCCCCTCTAACAGCCAGCACACTGTTTCCAAGGGAGAGCACAGATTAGACTGAGTCTCCATCTTATATACACCTCCCTTCTCTGCTGCCTCATTACTTATGAAGCAGGTGAGAGATTCTCCAGAGGGAGCCAAGGAAATACACCCTTTCCTTGCCACCTTATCACAGTATATATAAACGTTGCACATCTGTATTGACCAGATGGGTGGATAAACTCAATTTTTTTTTATATTTGGATCGCTGGAGTGCCGCTTGTTGCTTTCTTTGGACATTGGAAATTGGGGAACCAATGGTCAGGTCCTAAACTGGCTGAGCGCCTGCACTGGATCCTGGTGCTGGAACCTGCCATAGTGCCGCTTTCTACATATTCACTACTCAAAAAAATGAAGGGAACACTTAAACAACACAATGTAACTCCAAGTCAAAGAAATCCCACTATCCACTCAGGAAGCAACAGTGATTGACAATCAATTTACATGCTGTTGTACAAATGGAACAAACAACACGTGGAAATTATAGGCAATAAGCAAGACACCCACAATATAGGAGTGGTTCTGCAGGTGGTAACCGCAGACCACTTCTCAGTTCCTATGCTTCCTGGCTGATGTTTTGGTCACTTCTGAATGCTGGCAGTGCTTTCACTCTAGTGGTAGCATGAGATGGAGTCTATAACCCACACAAATGGCTCCGGTAGTGCAGCTCATCCAGGATGGCACATCAATGCGAGCTGTGGCAAGAAGGTTTACTGTGTCTGTCAGTGTAGTGTCCAGAGCATGGAGGCGCTACCAAGAGACAGGCAAGTACATCAGGAGACGTGGAGGAGGCCGTAGGAGGGCAACAACGCAGCAGCAGGACCGCTACCTCCACCTTTGTGCAAGGAGGAGCAGGAGGAGCACTGCCAGAGCCCTGCAAAATGACCTCCAGCAGGCCACAAATGTGCATGTGTCCACTCAAACGGTCAGAAACAGACTCCAAGAGGGTGGTATGAGGGCCCGACGTGCTTACACCAAGATTGTGCTTACACCAAGATTGGCAGATTCACCATTGGCGCCCTGTGCTCTTTACAGATGAAAGCAGGTCCACACTGAGCACATGTGAGAGACGTGACAGAGTCTGGAGACGCCATGGAGAACGTTCTGCTGCCTGCAACATCCTTCAACATGACCGGTTTGTTGGTGGGTCAGTAATGGGGTGGCATTTCTTTTGGGGGCCTCACAGCCCTCCATGTGCTTGCCAGAGGTAGCCTGACTGCCATTAAGTACCGAGATGAGATCCTCAGACCCCTTGTGAGACCATATGCTGGTGCGGTTGGCCCTGGGTTCCTCCTAATGCAAGACAATGCTAGACCTCATGTGGCTGGAGTGTGTCAGCAGTTCCTGCAAGAGGAAGGCATTGATGCTATGGACTGGCCCGCCCGTTCTCCAGACCTGAATCCGATTGAGCACATCTAGGACATCATGTCTCGCTCCATCCACCAATGCCACGTTGCACCACAGAATATCCAGGAGTTGGCAGATGCTTTAGTCAAGGTCTGGGAGGACATCCCTCAGGAGACCATCCGCCACCTCATCAGGAGCATGCCCAGGCATTGTAAGGAGGTCATACGGGCAGGTGGAGGCCACACACACTACTGAGCCTCATCATAACTTGTGTTAAGGACATTACATAAAGTTGGATCAGCCTGTAATGTGGTTTCCCACTGTGATTTTGAGTGTAACTCCATATCCAGACCTCCATGGGTTGATACATTTGATTGCCATTGATAATTTTTGTGTGATTTTGTTGTCAGCACATTCAATATACATACATACATATATATATATATATATATATATATATATATATATATATATATATATATATATATATATAAATATATATATATATATATATATATATATATATATATATATGTATATTATGTAGCATTTATATAGGTTCCAAATGGAGAAACAGATGTTGCAGTATATCTATAATATGCAATATGTATATTCTAAGGCTTTTCCCAAAGGCTGTCCAGGCATACTGGGATGTGTAGTTTAGCAACTGCCATTGGCAGATCGGCATAACACTGTACTAAGGAGAGAATTTTATGTCAGTTTTCTGACTTGCATAGTTTATCTGGAAATATAATAACAGAGCTAATTTCTACAAAAAGCAGTGCCACCCCTGTCCTCAGGTCGCGTGTGGTATTACAACTCAGCTCCCATTACTTTAACCCCTTGGGGACAGTGCCCATTATAACCCTAAGGACGGGAGCATTTTTTTTGCACATCTGACCACTTTCACTTTAAGCATTAATAACTCTGGGATGCTTTTACCTATCATTCTGATTCCAAGATTGTTTTTTCGTGACATATGCTACTTTATAGTAGTGGTAAATTTTCGTCGATACTTGCATCATTTCTTGGTGAACATTCCAAAATTTGATGAAAAAATGTAAAATGATGCATTTTTCTAACTTTGAAGCTCTCTGCTTGTAAGGAAAATAGACATTCCAAATAAATTATACATTGATTCACATATGCAATATGTCTACTTTATGTTGTCATCATAAAATTGACATGTTTTTCTTTCTGGAAGACATCAGAGGGCTTCAAAGTTCAGCAGCAATTTTCTAATTTTTCACAAAATTTTCAAAATCGGAATGTAAGGAGATTACATGAAGAGGAGGTTTGTTACAGTGTGTCACCCCAGTAGTAAGAAGATTACATGAGGAAGAGGTTTGTTACAGTGTGTCACCACAGTAGTAAGGAGATTACATGGGGAGGAGGTTTGTTACAGTGTGTCACCCCAGTAGTAAGGACATTACACGAGGAGGAGGTGTGTTACAGTGTGTCACCACAGTAGTAAGGAGATTACATGGGGAGGAGGTTTGTTACAGTGTGTCACCCCAGTAGTAAGGACATTACACGAGGAGGAGGTGTGTTACAGTGTGTCACCACAGTAGTAAGGAGATTACATGAGGAGGAGGTTTGTTACAGTGTGTCACCCCAGTAGTAAGGAGATTACTTGAAGAGGAGGTTTGTTACAGTGTGTCATCCCAGTAGTAAGGAGATTACATGAGGAGGAGGTTTGTTACAGTGTGTCACCCCAGTAGTAAGGAGATTACATGAGGAGGAGGTTTGTTACAGTGTGTCACCCCAGTAGTAAGGAGATTACATGAGGAGGAGGTTTGTTACACTGTGTCACCCCAGTAGTAAGGAGATTACATGAGGAGGAGGTTTGTTACAGTGTGTCACCCCAGTAGGAAGGAGATTACATGAGGAGGAGTTTGTTACAGTGTGTCACCTTAGTAGTAAGGAGATTACATGAGGAGGAGGTTTGTTACAGTGTGTCACCCCAGTAGTAAGGAGATTACATGAGGAGGAGTTTGTTACAGTGTGTCACCTCAGTAGTAAGGAGATTACATGAGGAGGAGGTTTGTTACAGTGTGTCACCCCAGTAGTAAGGAGATTACATGTGGAGGGGGTTTGTTACAGTGTGTCACCCCAGTAGTAAGGAGATTACATGAGGAGGAGGTTTGTTACAGTGTGTCACCCCAGTAGTAAGGAGATTGCATGTGGAGGGGGTTTGTTACAGTGTGCAGAGTCAAGGGGCAGCAAAATTAACTTTTGCCTAGGATGACAAAAATCCTTGCACCAGCCATGCTGGTTGTTTGTGCCATAGTTCCAAGGTTTTTTTTCTACTCTGTGTATGACGCCTAGGGTAAGATTGGTAGGTCATGTGACCTGGGACATTCAACTGGTGGTAGAATTTGTTGTGCTGCCCCATGGATATAACACGTTTTGAGACATCTGAGCCTCTTCCTCAAATGCAGTATCTGATGAAGAGGCTCTGGTGCCTTAATATGTGTTATGTCCATGGTGTATCCTCAATAGGTATGGTCCTTTTATCTGCAACATCCTTCTGGTGGTTTGTGCCATTTTCTGTACCTTTTCTAGAACTCACTGCTTTATGAGAAGCTCTGCTTGTTTTGTCTTATTTAGATGTCTAGTCTTATCCTAGCGACAGATTTTACAGCCTTGAAATACAAACAAGAAAACCCCCATTTATTGAGAACAAGCAGAGATTGACTTGGAGACTCCATTAAAGGGGTTCTCCCTTGTTTATACTGTTTTTTGTTATTATGTTTGTGTGTTATGTGTTTTTTTATGTGTGTTGTGATTATGTATATATGTATTTTCTTACCTTTTGTGAAGATCCGGAAGCTGGCCCCTTTTTCTTCCAGCGGCTTGCTGTATAACCTTGGCCTCCGCCATGTTGTGTTCGGTAAGTGAGATGTCGGGGGGTGTGTTTCTGATGTCCGAGGCAAATCTTTTCTTCCTGTTTCTTCCGTGGCTCAGCGACAAATCTGCGGCCTCTTCCGGCGCATGCGCAGGTAGTTTTTTTTTAAAACACCAATAAAGTTTTTTTGGTCTAATTGACAAACTGTCTGCGCTTGCGCGAAGCTACGCTATTAACGTAGACCTAATGTACGCTACCCTGTTAGCGTAGCACTTGCATACTCGCGCATGCGCAGACAGTTTGTCAATTAGACAAAAAAAACTTTATTGGTAATAAAGACAAACAATCTATCTGCGCATGCGCTGGAAGAGGCCGCAGATTCGTCGCTGAGCCACGGAAGAAACAGGAAGAAAAGATTTGCCTCGGACATCAGAAGATAGGAAGGACAGAAGCAAGAACACCCCCCCCCCCCCCCCCCCCGACATCCCACTTACCGAACACAACATGGCGGAGGCCGAGGTTACACAGCAAGCCGCTGGAAGAAAAAGGGGCCAGCTTCCGGATCTTCACAAAAGGTAAGAAAATACATATATACATAATCACAACACACATAAAAAACACATACTTATACACACATAACACACAAACATAATAACAAAAAACAGTATAAACAAAGGAGAACCCCTTTAAGTCTACAATCAAAATACTGAGGATATATTTGTAACTATTTGGATACATTTGTGCTTTTGAATTCCCCAGGTTGCTGAATAAGCTGCGTTACGATTGCTGGATGTCTCCTTTATAAGCTGTGTTATTCTTTAGACACAAACCTTGCAGTGTAAAGAGAAAAATATCAATCACTCATACTACACCGCCATTACATAATAGAAGTTCATTGATTCTGGAACATTCTGATGCACAGTTTGATGAGATGATTGCAAATTGTCACAGCAGGAAGAGGATTTTCGGCTTTATGGGAAAGCCTCTGCTAACACAGTGTTCTTCTCCTTTCATGTACGGGCAGAAAAAAAGACTGTGACACACGTCACGTTGCGTCTCAGCAAATACTCATAACTTATCCCAAAGGATAGGGGATAAGATATCTGATCGCAGGGGGCCCGCATGATCTCAGCTGTGGCACCTCAGACATCTGGTGCACGGAGCGAACTTCGCACCATACCAGATGACTGGCGATGCGGGGCGGAGGCTCGTGATGTCATGGTCATGCCCAGCTCTTGACTAGTGTTGCTCGCGAAAATTCGCAATTCGAATATTATTCACGAATATCGCATATTCGCGAATTCGCGAATTTCGCGAATATAGCGCTATATATTCGTAATTACGAATATTCTTTTTTTTTTTTTTTTTTTTCTTCACAGTACACATCACAGTGATCACCCCTCTCTGCTTCCAGCTTGTGTGGTGTAAAGAAGGCTGTAATACTACTGTGTGAGACTGGCGTCCGAAAAACGCGAATCTTTCGCATATGCGAAAATAAAACGATAATATAACGAATATGTGAATATTCGCGAATATATGACGAATATTCGTCCATATATTTGCGAATATTCGCAAATTCGAATATGGCCTATGCCGCTCAACACTACTCTTGACATCACGGCCACACCCCCTCAATGCAAGTCTATGGAAGGGGGCATGACAGCTGCCCCTCCCATAGACTTACATTGAGGAGACATGGCGGACACATCACGAGCAGAGCGCGGCCGTGACATCACGAGCCTTCAGAGCCGAATCCGATGCTCTAACGAACGCCGGGTGCAGCAGGGTGATCGCGGGGACCCCAGTGGTGGGACCCGCAAGATCAGACATCTTATCCCCAATCCTTTGGATAGGAGTGTAGTGCAATACTACACACATTCTGAGGACAAAAGTAGTGCTGTTTCTCTAATAAACTTACCTGTCATGGTTCCAAAGCCACCTCTGGTCCTCACTTGGCGCAGCCGGTAGCGTCTCTCATTATCCTCACGACAGCCCTGCACAACACAGGACCATTTGTCATTGCATTATGTGGCAGGCTCTGCCTATCAGAAGGTTGAAGCACCGGGCCAATCACTTGTTGGGCCGATGCTCACACCTCCTGGTGGCTGGATATTTAAATAGGCATCTTACTACCTGAGTTGCCCATGATTACTAGCACTAGCATCCCTATACTAGTGATGAGCAGAAGGGCCATATTCGAATTTGCAATATTTTGCGAATATATTGATGATTATTCGTCCTATATTTGCGAAATTTGCATATTCGCTATGTTCATGATTTTTTTTTCATGGAAAATTTGCATAAAAATTTGCATAAAAATGCACATGTAAAAAAAAGCAAAAAAAACAACATTTGCATAAAAATTTGCATGTGAAAAAATAACAAAAAAACCCCTAATATTTGTCATTACTAATATATAGCACTATATTTGAAATATTCGCGAAATCGCGAAGTGCCGATATTCGCAATAAAAATTAGCATTACGAATATTCGTGCTGAACACTATCCTATATTCTGTTTTCTGACCTGACCTAATCTAATCTGACCTTTGCCTGTTTTTTTGATTATTCTCTTGCCTGCTTTTCTTGTACCGCGCAGTCCTCCTTGTTTTGACTTTTTAGTTTTTTTCCCTGGTTAACTCCTTGTTTGCTGATTTGGAACCTATTCTGCCTGTGTGTTGCTGACCTGGCCTATCTGCTCCTGGCCTTGATGCTCCGTGCACTTAGCCCAGTGTAGGGACTGTCACCTAGTTGTGGGTGCATTTAGGGTGGATTGTTAAAGCAAGAAGGAACAGAGGTTGGTTGAGTTTTGGTCTGCACTGCCTGATAGTTTCTAGAAGAAAGCAGCCATGTTTCTTCTAATCCTGGAGAACCAGTAACACAAGAAGTTCTCGGTTTCTGGCTGTGTTAGCATATAAAAATGAATGAGAATTGGCAAAAGTGTTTCCTGGCAGTGCAGAATAAAAAATCCTGCACTTTACTGCGCAAAATGGTACCTGCAGGGTATGGTTAGCATGTTGGAGAAGACATCATCTGAATTTTCTGTGGAAAGTCATTCAGATACAAGGCATGAAATGCAAAGTCATCTCCTGCTTTGCAGGCGCCACAATAAGCAGGTTTGCCCCTGTGCACCATCGTCAACCAGTGCAGACGGCTTTCCAGATTTTGACGTCCTTTGCCTTGGGCAGTGGTCACACTCATTGAACGTCTGCCTGCAGTAGTTGTTCTGACACATATTCATCATTGTCTCTCCCGTAGAATGTCATGTCATCGGCCGCTTATTACCAGTCAGATGTGTGGCGTTTGGCAGTGGGACGTCAACAGGTGTATGGTAATTCGACTTGGCAGGGGTCCTCATTACAGAGTCGTCCAGCTTTTTAAAAGAGACATTTTAGTGCTGGGGAAAAGTCATCTCGTCTGTCCATCTTCATTGTTCCCTGCTTGGCAAATGTGGCTTGGATGAAGCTGGCGCTTGTGTGGGCACGGTGCCAGGCTGACAGATGTGTTGATATATATGTGTACGGGCAAACTGTAGGCTGTGTTAGTAACAAATGTGTTGGCAACAGCAGAATCGTAGGCTCAGAGTGTTTGGTCCTCTATAAAAAAATTATATAAAAATATTATTAATGTAACAAAAATTCTATGAAGTAGATAATGAATCCTCCTACATAAAAACTTGCACAATTCAGCTCGAATGTAACCAATTCTCAGTGATTGATGTCACAATGAATTGAACGTTTTCATTCCTTATTAAATATATCGTGTTTCATTAACCATTTATATCTATCTATCTCATATTAATCTATGTATCTATCTATCTCATATCTATCTATCTATCTCATATCTATCTATCTATCTATCTCATATCAATCTATCTATCTATCTATGTATCTATCTATCTCATATCTATCTATGTATCTATCTATCTATCTCATAAATATTTATCTGTCATATCTATCTATCTATCTATCTATCTCATATCTATCTATTTATCTCCTATCTATCTATCTCATATCTATCTATCTATCTAGTCACAGAAAAAGAAGGCAGCAATATCCTCGGTGTACAGCTGCAGACTGCGGTCGGGCTCTGGTCCTAAGACCCCACAATATACAGCAAATAGAAACGCAGTAGAACACCAGTGGTGATTTAATGGTGGCTATTTATTCAATCACACAAGTGAACGACGTTTCGGTCACCTCACGTAACCTTTGTCAAGCAATACAATAACGAAAGTGCAAGCCTAAAATATGGTGTACATCATGATGTCATAGTGCAGAATGCGTTGGCGCAGATTGTTCATGGCCGTGATACATCACTTCTGCCCATACCGGAAGTCCACGGACCGGGACTTTCACAACCCTTGGAGAATATCCCAAGGTGAAGAGGATACCTAGAGGGATGCGTTCCCAACCCCACAATAATGCTTATTATTTTGATGCTGATTATCGTACCCGCTACAAACAAATCTCGAATAAATACGCCTTTGATTTAATTCTCCTTAACATGGAATTCCTCCACAAGGACATTACTTGCACTTCAGCCAAAGTGACAGCGCTAGAAGATGTATTATGCAAAACTCTGTCTACTTCTGATTATGAACAATTGATGGAGAAACAGAAGAGTTTTCTTAAAAAATTACAACATGATCAAGAGGACACAAAACGGCAAAAATGGGCCCGTGACCAGACTGATTATACCACTGGAAAAGTGTACAACTGGGACTCCCAGTCTTCCAACATCCGCAGAACTAGGAGATCCCAGTATGAATCCACCACTCGACGACTGGATCAGGATGACCATACATCATCTCAAGAACCTGCGGTTTATTTTATAGGACTTTCCACAACCAATTCCACAGACCCACTAGATGTGGAGGTCGTAGACACCACCGCCTCCATAAAGACAAGGGGCCAATGGCCAAATCACAAAGGGACTCAACAGAAGTGGAGATTCAAAAAGAAATTGACCACCAGAAATCTGCAGTAAATATTTCCTCTACTTCTCATACAATTAGTCTCTAAAGATTAAAACTTTTGCCGGTGGCAAAAACTGATTGGTTCCAGCTGGAACTGGACCTCCTTCAGTTCTTTAGAAAACTCTGACTTAAGGTCTGGTTCTCTGCAGGAACTGAAGGAGCGAATTCCACTTCAGCTATAACCACTGTGACCGTAGAGAACATGGTGATACTTTTAGATTGTGTGATTATGTTTTGAAAACATTGAGTGATTTTTATCCTCCATTACACTCCCCTATAGTTGACACCTATTGCTCCCTGGTGAAAAAAGAGATTGACACCACACGAGTTCACGATGAGAAACATTTTCACCCTAATATGACCCGCGATCAGATTGAGACACTTAAAGGGGTACTCCGCTGCTCAGCGTTTGTAACAAACTGGAACAAACAAACGGAGTACCCCTTTAAAGGGGTACTCCGCCCCTAGACATCTTATCCCCTATCCAAAGGATAGGGGATAAGATGTCAGATCGCCGGGGTCCCGCTGCTGGGGACCCCGGGGATCGCTGCTGCAGCACCCCGCTATCATTACTGCGCAGAGCGAGATCGCTCTGCAGGTAATGACGGACAATACAGGGGCCGGAGCATCATTACGTCCCGGCTCCGCCCCTCGTGAGGTCACTGCCCGCCCCTGTCAATTCAAGTCTATGGGAGGGGGCGTAGCGGTCGTCACGCCCCCTGCCATAGACTTGCATTAAGGGGATGGGCCGTGATGTCATGATGGCGGAGCCATGATGTCACGCTGCTCCGGCCCCTGTATCGCCCGTCATTACGCACAGAGCGAACTCGCTCTGTGCAGTAATGATGGCGGGGTGCCGCAGCGGCAATCCCCGGGGTCCCCCGCAGCGGGACCGTGGCGATCTAACATCTTATCCCCTATCCTTTGGATAGGGGATAAGATGCCAGGGGCGGAGTACCGCTTTAATGATCTTGTCCATGAGCACAATTTGGTCATCAAGCCAGCCGATAAGGGCGGGGCTATTGTGGTCATGGACAAGATCATTAAAGGGGTACTCCGCTGCTCAGCGTTTGGAACAAACTGTTCCGAGCGCTGAAGCCGGCACCGGGAGCTCGTGACGTCATGAGGGCGGGTCTATGCCGTCATGAGCTCCCAGGACCGGCTCCAGCGTTCAGAACAGTTTGTTCCAAATGCTGAGCAGCGGAGTACCCCTTTAATGATCTTGTCCACGACCACAATTTGGTCATTATGGATCTTGTCCATGACCACAAATTAGTCAGACAGATCTAAATACATCCAAGAAGCGGAGAGACAGCTTCTTGATTCTGCAACATACCGTCAGTCTGCCATTGACCCTAGACGTGAATTCGAGCATGAAATTAAGACAGTGTTAAAGGAGAACTCCAGAGTATGAAAATTGTCACCCATACTGCCGGCAGTAAAAATATTAAGATGTATATACCTTCCTCCGCTCCCCGGGGCCTCCGGTAACCGTCTCAGGTCTCCGCCGCGATCCACTTCCTGGTTGCCGGTGGTCGGATGAATCATACTGCGCTCAGCCAATCACCAGCCGCAGCGAAGTCCGACTCGGCCGGCAATAGGCTGAGCGGCAGTGTGAAAACGCTTCAGGACACAAAATTATTCACTACACCGGCACCTGCGGCCTGGCCGAAAACATCAAACTGCCGCTCAGTCTATCGCCGGCCGAGTCTGGATTGGCTGAGCGCAGTAAGACTCTCCGACCACCAGCAACCAGGAAGAGGATAACGGCGGTGACCGGAACCGGTTACCGGAGGCCCCGGGGGAGCGGAGGAAGGTATGTACATCTTTATTTTTTTACTGCCGGCAGTATGAGGGACAATTTTTATGTTCCGGAGTTCTTCTTTAAGTACTGCATTGAATCAAAATCTCATTGACAAATCTTTATATGATTTTCTTTTAGTAACTCACCCTATTACTCATTTTTTTTATTTATTATTGAAAATGCATAAGTCCCTGACTGACCCTCCGGGCCGCCCAATTGTTTCGGGAAGGAATTCTATCACGAGCCACATTTCCATTTTTTTTTTAGATAAAATTTAACGATTTTTTGTCTACAAAGCTCGATCATATCTACGAGATACGGCAGACTTTATAGACAAAATCAATCAGATTTTCATTCCCGATGGTGCTCTTATCACTTCCCTTGACATTATGAATCTGTACACATCCATTCCACACACAGATGGTATTCAAGCTACTATAACAGCACCAAGATTGAATTTCTCATAGCCTTACTGTCTATTGTACTTACCAGGAATTATTTTACCTTCACTGTTCAGTTTTCTGTCCAGCAGATTGGCACTGCGATGGGCATGAATGTGGCGCCAACATTGCAAACATGCAAACATTTTTGTTGTAGATTTGGAGGAGCGCTTGTCTATGTATCCCACCACTTCAGCCATGTGCTTGGGTGGAGGAGATACATTGATGACATGTTCCTAATCTGGTCAGGTACTCCTGACCAGCTCAATGATATTCATCTATATCTCAATTCTATTCATTATCATAGCAAATTCACTTTGAATGCCTCTTCATCTGAGGTACAATTTTTATACACCTTGGTACGCATCGAAAGTTACTGTCTAACCACTGATTTATACACCAAGACCACAGATTGCAATTTGGTTTTACGGTATGATAGTGGTCACCCTAAACCGACTTTCTGCTCTCTTCCCTTTAGCCAAATGGTACGGGCAAAAAGATTCATCAGTAACCACACTAACCGAGAACCGGCCCTTAACAAAATGTCACAGATCTTTACATCACACGGCTACCCAAAAAGATGGTACCTGATTGTAAGACTAAGGCCATGGAATTAGACAGAGAGACCCTATTACAATGTGGTGAGAAGAAGGCAGCCCCTCCTAGGGTGCACTTTGTCTCCTCATACTCTGGGTCATTCCCTAAAATAGCCAATATCATTAGAAAATACTGGAGTATCCTAACTAAAGAACACCCCAGTAATAAAGGGGTACTCCGTCCCTGGACATCTTATCCCCTATCCAAAGGATAGGGGATAAGATGTCTGATTGCGGGGGTCCTGCTGCTGGGACCACCATGATCTCTGTGCAGTACCCACCAATCCTTTAGAATGCTTGGAGTGGCAGCGGGGGTCGTGAAGTCACTGTCACGCCCCTCGTGACATCACACCACGCCCCCTCAATGCAAGTCTATCACACCACGCCCCCTCCCTTAGACTTGCAATGAGGGGGTGTGACGTGATGTCATGAGGGGTGTGGCAGTGACGTCACTCCCCCCTGCCGCCTGCTCCAAGCGTTCGGAACAAAATGTTCCGAACGCTGGGGCAGCAGAGTACCCCTTTAAAGAATTTCAATTGCCACCACTCATGTTCTATAGACGACCCAGGAATCTCCATGACAGACTTGTCAAGTTCGGATGTTTCTACTAAAAAGAGCACCCAGAAATACATGACGGTCAAAAATCAAGGCTCCTTCCCTTGCCAAATGTGCATTAACTGTAGCTATATGCACAAGGGCAATTGTTTCAAACAACCCTCTACAGGGATTGAACATTAAATTTCACACTACCTCACATGTACCAGCGATTTTGTAATATAGGAAAAGGAAGCACAGAAAATGCGGGGGTTTCTCTCTCCCAAGCGCTACTGTTAGATAGAGTCGAGATGACAACGGGTTCACAGGATACTTTATTTTTACGTAGAACAGTACAACTGGACAACGCGTTTCGGCATGCTCTCACGCCTTCCTCAGGTCCACAACAAAAATGTTGTGGCGTCCTGTGTATGGATTCCTGTGTGTTGGCGGCATTTTGTAATATAAATACTCTGGTGCCCGTGCAAATTACTATATGTGGGGGAGACCACTTGTGACTTTAAAACCCGGTTTAACTATCACCGATACACGATAAGAAAACAAAGTCAAGATCTCCCAGTTCCAAAACACTTTGTCGAAGCTGGACATGCAGAACGTGATCTTAAATTCATGTTATTGGATCACGTACCCCCCCCCCCCCCCACTAAAAAGAGGGGGTGACAGAGTTAGTGTACTGAAGAAAAAGAACTACAATGGATATTCAAACTACAGTCCCTCAAACCAAAAAGACAATGTTGTACACAGTACTGTATATGTGAAGCCTGAATAAGTTTTAGCATATATTCCGCTCCGGTCGGTGTATGTGTTGTATTAATACTTTTTCCTTTTCTTTTACAGTGGTCCCTCAAGTTACAATATTAATCGGTTCCAGGACAACCACTGTATGTTGAAACCATTGTATGTTGAGATCATAACTCTATGGAAACCTGGTAATTGGTTCTAAAGGCACCAAAATGTCATCCAAAAATAGGAAAAAGTGAGAATTAAAGAAAAATAAGTAGATAACTAATATAGATAAAGCAAATCCTTACATATAAAAGTAGGAAATATCTGCTGGGAGCTGTAAATTACTGTCTATGTCAGTGTTTCCCAAGCAGGCAGCCTCCAGCTTTTGCAAAACTACAACTCCCAGCATGCCGGGAGTTGTAGTTTTGCAACAGCTGGGGGCACCCGGCTTGGGAAACACTGGTCTATGTAGAGGACAGGAGCTTCTTCGGGGTCCTGTACAGTACACAGTTTCCTAAAAAAGTAATGGAGTCGCCCTCACCTGGTGTCCAAAGAAGCAGCTAACCCTGGTACAGGTAAAGTGTACTGAACATGTAATACCTCCCTGTACTGTAGGGGGCGCTATCAGACACCAGTCAGTGCATACACTTCAGTAATACAGGTGTTTTACCAGTGAATGCCCATTCTGATTGGTCAGTTCTTCCAGCCATTGACACATTTCACATATCTGGACTGTCCGTACATTGTATGTTGAGTCTGGTTTCAACTTACGATGGTCTAGAAAAGACCATTGTATGTTGAAACTATTGTACGTTGAGGCCATTGTAAGTTGAGGGATCACTGTATTTTATAGATTTGGGTTAGGAGTACTGAACGGACCCCCACAAGAAGACATGGAGGTTAATTTAATGTTACATTGCATTGTTATTTCTTTATGTACTTCATAATACTTATGTAGTACAGTGACGGGATCTGGCCATTTAATGATTGTTATTTTTACATATATCGGTTATTATTACATTAATTCATTAGGCCCCATTTGCCCCAATCAGTAACTGGTGCCTAATCAACACCAACTGGCCCCCCTATGGGGGGACGGTAGGCTTAGATCACTACACTCTGGTAGCGAGCCCTGAGTGATCAGGGGATGCCACTAGATGTTAGACACCTTATAGTCCTCTGGGGGTTTGTGGCCTGTTTCATGCTGCTCTCATATGCATAAATAGCCCATTCATTTAATTTTGCCCTTACATTGCCATCCACTAACATGGTGTCCTGCGCCGCTAGTGCAGAATGCGCAGGAGAAGAGTGATCATGGCCGCGATACGTCACTTCCACCCTTACCGGAAGTCCATGGCCCAGGACTCCAGTGCGCACAGAGATATTTAAAGCAGCTTGCACTTTCTTTATTGTATTGCTTAACAAAGATCACGTGAGGGGACCAAAACGTTGCTCACTCCTGCAGCTGCTTCCTCTCAGTCCCGGCGCGCGCGTCCCCGTCCCTTAGGGGGCGTGCGCGCCGGAGCTTTGAAATTTAAAGGGCCAGCAGGCCCATAATTAGTGAATTCACCTGTCCCACGCCCCCCTGCCGGATCTTCAGTGCTTATCCCATTGCCTGTTTTGCCTACATGTGTTTCCTGACCTTCCTGCTACATTTTTTTACTCCAAATCTTTGACGCCTGATTAGAGCTTCTGCTACGTTGACTATGTCTCTGCCTCATCCTCCGGTACCCTGCTTTGACCAGTTACCTGTATGGTCGAGCCGTGTCGGGGGGTAGCGACCTGGGAGCGCCTGCCACAGAAAGTCCATCCTGCTTTGCGGCAGGCTCTGGTGAAGACCAGCGGCACCTTAGACTCCGCTTCCCGATACGGTCCGAGTCATCAGCCACACAGGTAGAGGATCCAAAAATCTATAGTGCAGTGTGTTTATAAACAATCTGTTAGTTATTACCAGGTGCCATCCGTTTACCCATAGCCATACATGTTGCCTTATACAAAAGTACTCAGATACGCTCGTAGGTGACTTAACAGTGTTTTAAAGGGATTTTTGGACTCTAAGACAGAGTTATACAGAAGTTTTAGGGCAATTGGTAAACTTTGCTTTGGCCGGTTCGCAGAGCTTTGGCAAAAAGTTTGGTTCGGACCAAACAAGTTTGGTCCGAACCAAACTTTTTGCCAAAGCTCTGCAAATCGGCTGAACCGAACTTTGGAGGCCGGAGGAAGCGGGTGTTTGACTGTGAAACTGTTGTTCCATGTCTCACCGCTCAGCGTCTGCTGAGGCGGCTTCCAGACCTCCTTTTCCCGATGTCCACCGATGCAGTTTTTAATATAAAGCAATAAAGTGAAGTTTTAATTAATGAGTGCCATAGACAATTTTCTCTCTTTTGCTGCATTTTCATTGCTTTTTTCACTGTCATATGCACCCCAATATTAGTATTCCCTCTCCTGGATTTCACAATATATGGCATTTTTGAATGGAATATTACGCTTATGTAGTGGTACCACCCAGCTGTCTTCTTACTGTGCCTATTATAGTAGTTATATTCTTTTACATAGGAGCAGTATTATAGTAGATATATTCTTGTATATAGGAGCAGTATTATAGTAGTTATATTCTTGTATATAGGAGCAGTATTATAGTAGTTATATTCTTGTATATAGGAGCAGTATTATAGTAGTTATATTCATTTACATAGGAGCAGTATTATAGTAGTTATATTCTTTTACATAGGAGCAGTATTATAGTAGTTATATTCTTGTATATAGGAGGCAGTATTATAGTAGTTATATTCTTGTATATAGGAGCAGTATTATAGTAGTTATATTCTTGTATATAGGAGACAGTATTATAGTAGTTATATTCTTGTATATAGGAGCAGTATTATAGTAGTTATATTCTTGTATATAGGAGCAGTATTATAGTAGTTATATTCTTTTACATAGGAGCAGTATTATAGTAGTTATATTCTTGTATATATGAGCAGTATTATAGTAGTTATATTCTTGTATATAGGAGGCAGTATTATAGTAGTTATATTCTTGTATATAGGAGCAGTATTATAGTAGTTATATTCTTGTATATAGGAGGCAGTATTATAGTAGTTATATTCTTGTATATAGGAGCAGTATTATAGTAGTTATATTCTTGTATATAGGAGGCAGTATTATAGTAGTTATATTCTTGTATATAGGAGCAGTATTATAGTAGTTATATTCTTGTATATAGGAGCAGTATTATAGTAGTTACATTCTTCTACATAGGAGACAGTATTATAGTAGTTATATTCTTGTACATAGGAGCAGTATTATAGTAGGTATATTCTTGTATATAGGAGCAGTATTATAGTGGTTATATTCTTGTATATAGGAGCAGTATTATAGTAGTTATATTCTTGTACAAAGTGAAAGGGGATGGAATGTTCTTAATAAAATAAACATATTTGCCTACTTGTTCCCTCTTCATGCCATATATATCCAGTCTATGTAACCTTTTCATTTATATGTTTGTACACATTTTTTGTCTTATCTGTGCTGTACATTCCTTGCAGTATGTGGTAGTTGAGATTTTAATAAAACATTGAAGTATGGACTATACAGTAAGAGCCACAGGAAAGATCTATAGGATTGTGTCTAGTTAACGTTCTACTGCTGCTTTATAAATGCCCTTTACCATCTGCGTCCTTAAGGATTTGGTAAATGTGAAAATCAAACATGTTGCTGTTTGTAGGTTAATAACCTTTATAAGATGCTGCCGCAGTGATCAAACATGACTGTGATAACTGCGGGGTAGAATCTATCCAGAGCGCCGGGTCCCTGCACATTTACATGAAAACATCAATCAAATCAGAACTGACTGTGTTAACATGAAAGTCAAATAAATCACTCACATGAGCCCAATGTAATTACCTGTAATAAATAGGAAAGGCCCGGGCGAGGTCTGGATTAGGGGCACAGGCCAGGGAAGGAGGCCTTCCAGTCTGTGTCTATCTGCAGGAAAATACATAGTAACACAAAATTGGGGAAACAGTTTAGGTTAAGAAAGATCCTAAATTATACATCTTAATAATAGACATAAAATAAAATCAAGATGATAGCTTTATACCATTCCACAATGTATGTACGTATATACAAGAATATAACTACTACAATACTGCTCCTATATACAAGAATATAACTACTATAATACTGCTCCTATATACAAGAATATAACTACTACAATACTGCTCCTATATACAAGAATATAACTACTATAATACTGCTCCTACATACAAGAATATAACTACTATAATACTGCTCCTATATACAAGAATATAACTACTATAATACTGCTCCTATATACAAGAGTATAACTACTACAATACTGCTCCTATATAAAAGAATATAACTACTATAATACTGCTCCTACATACAAGAATATAACTACTATAATTGTAATAGAGAGAGGAGCACCAGGCACTGTCTACTCGGCTGTAAGTCAGATTATCCTGTCCGTACTATCCGGGGTGTGTAACCTGCTGCACTGGATGCTATGGGGAGCGTCTATGTCTGTTAAAGAGCAAAGTCTTTCATACAATATCCTATAGAAATGAAGATAGACGGACGACTCACCCAAAAGAAAAAATCAGATTTTTGGACTTCGGATTCGGATTCTGCACCAGAAGAACAAATAGCAGAAACAAGCAGCAATTTAAGAATGGAAACAAAAGTCCCTTTAGGAAAACCACAAGAAGACATAAAAGGAGAAGGAGGCAGAAAAAACGCACCAGCCCCGAAGAAAAGAGTGGTGACATGGCGCAAGACATAGAAGAGGAGGACAATGTAGTCAATTTAACATCAGGGACACTAGATGTCACCACTATAAGAGCTCTATCCAAAGGTCTGAATTTTGGCATCTTGGAAAATTTCCGAGAGGAAGATTTTGAAATCGATATACAGAAGGGCATCAGAAAAATTAATCTGCATAAGTTTTTCAGCAACAAACCTAATAAAAATGTCTTAGAAGCACTAGAGGGAGAAAAGCAGTGTTACATAGGTCCTTTGGGATTTATTCCCAACCCACAACTAACCACACAAGACATAACAAACATACAGATCTTGAGTAATCTAGAATGTGAACAGGCACCTGTAGACAGCTTATCAAATTTAATCTTTACAGGAGGTAACCCCTCATCATTCTCCCCTCCCATTAGTCCAGGGAGTCCCCTTGAGCTTTTTAGAAAAGCAGTAACACAAGAAGTTAAAAGCATTATATACCCCAAAGCAGAAATTAATATTTCTTTAGAAGAAAAAACAGCAATAGAAAAAATTGCATCAAGGGATGACATAACGATTACGAGAGCCGATAAAGGTGGCTCAATAGTAGTTATGTACACTGAAGATTATAACAAAGAAGCTCTCAAACAGTTAAACAACACTACTACATATGCTAAACTAAAAGGGGACCCCACATCTAAAATTATCAGTGCACTTAAAACATTTCTTAGAGTTCAAGTAGACAAAAATATTCTGAGCAAAAAAACTGCAGAAAAATTGCTTCCCACTGCCCCCAAACCAGCAAAGTGATACATTATACCAAAAGTACACAAAACACTGTGCCAACCCCCAGGTCGCCCCATCATAGCGGGCATAGGGTCCAGTACTGAATATCTGTCCCAATATCTCGACTGGTTATTGCGCCCCATGCTGACTAGCACTAGGACTTATTTAAAAGATACCACTCACCTGATAACCTCCATTCAATCCTTTCACATTCTACCACAAAACACCTTAGGAAGTATCGATGTAGAAAGCCTGTATACCCGTATCCCGTTGGATACGGGTATACAGGCCATCCAATACTTCCTCACCAAGACAGGTAAAACCAACCATTTTATTAATTTTGTATGTGAAGCTCTCCATTTCGTATTAACAAACAACACGTTTAAATATGATTCCCAGTGGTACCAACAATGTACTGGTACCGCGATGGGGACCCCGGTTTCCTGTACATTTGCAACCCTTTTTTTAGCTGCATTTGAAGACCAATATATTTTTTCTGATAGCAATCCCTACCTACAACACGTGCGCTTTTTCAAGCGTTATGTAGATGACATTATAATAGTGTGGAGTGACACAGAAGGAAAGTTTCACGAATTTGTGCAATATCTAAACAATGTCAATTCCTGCAACATGTTTTTCACGGCAGTATATGGCAACAAAAGCTTAGAATTTCTAGATACAGAGATAAATATTGAAGGCAACATGATATCAGTGACAGGCTTTAGAAAGAAAATAGCAAGAAATACTTTACTCCATTTCAAAAGCTCCCACCCTCACCATGTAAAAAAGGGTCTGCCATATAGCCAATTTATTCGGTTAAAACGTATTAATACACATGAATATAAATACGAAATACAGGCAGAAGAATTAAAAGAAAGGCTGAGAAAAAGAGGATATCCTGAAAAACTCATACAGCAAGCCTATGAGAAGGCAAATAAAAAGAAAAGAGAAGATCTGTTAGTCAACAAACAAAAAATATCTAATATCCATGATATAGGAGACAAAAGATTCACCTTCTCATTCGCTAATACACCTATAAATAATATAATTACTAAAGCTATACACAACAATTGGAAAATATTAGAACAAGATGAAGATCTGAAAACAGTAGCCAAAAATAGACCTTTAATAACATTCAGAAAAAACAGCACGATTAGTGATAACATTAAAAAAAATAAAAAAACGCAAGGAAACCGCACAGAAATATAGAAAAGATTGGCTGACCAGTTCCCTTCCCCCAGGCAATTACGCCTGTGGTCAATGTTCACACTGCTCTCAGAATATGAAAGTGAATTTTGTAAACCTAGAAGGAAGAGACATCACTGTCAGAGAAGTTATAACATGTAAAAGCACACATGTAGTGTATGGGTTAATGTGTCCCTGTGCCCGATTCTACATCGGGAAAACGAAAAGACAATTGTCTACTAGATACAGAGAACACATTTATTCGTTAATATCAGGGAAAGGAGTTCCAAAATTAATGAAACATATGAGAGAAGAGCATGATAATGATCCCAGGGCTCTTAAGTTCTTCGGTATACAGCGCATTCCTCCCCCGAAAGAAGGAGGAGACAGAGAAAATATTCTTATTAGACTTGTGCACTAGAAAAATTTTCGTTTAATTTCGTTTAGTTTTTTCGTTTTGGAAAAAAAATTCGGTTCGGCAATATTTTCGGTTTTGATTTTTCGGATACATTCGGTATTCGGGTATTTGTGTTGTTTTTTCGGATACATTCGGTATTCGGGTACATTCGGTAAATCTTTAGTCTTTTTTTGGACTTTAGCGATCCTAATAAATAATGGAGATACCTTTTTTATTAAAATTTCGCAGGGTATCATAAAAAAATCATAATAAAAAAGATACAGTGGTGATGGAAAAAATTGTATCTAACGAAATGTATCTTTTTTATTATGAAATGTTTATTCATTTTTAATCAGGGATCAATTTATGTGAGCGGGTAAAGCACTAAAAATGTAGCCGACAATAATGAAAATGTAGTGTGTGCGTGTTTTTCACTTTTTTTAAAAACATTTTTTAGGTAGTACTACTACTCCCAGCATGGAACACACTCTTCCATGATGGGAGTAGTAGTTACCTGTACTAATTGACAGATTGCAGGGGTCCCTTGCGATCCTCTTGTATAATGTATAGATGCGGTGGCCGCTCTTCTATGGTCCCCTGCACTCACGTATATGTACACATATTCATATTTCCCGCAGAGCTGTGATTGGCCAGATGGTTCCAGCCAATCACAGCTCTCTGTGAGAAATAGGAATATGTGTATATATACGGCCGTGCAGGGGACCATAGGAGAGTGGCCGCCGCATTCATACATTATACTGGAGGATCGCAGCGGGCGTCAGGAGTGATACCTGCAGTGATCTTTCCTTTACTACAAGTACTAATACTCCCAACATGGAGCACACTCTGCTCCATGCTGGGAGCTGTAGTACCTGTATTAATAGACAGATCGCAGCGGGTGTCAGAAGTTACACTCGCTGCGATATGTCTATTAATGCAGGTACTACAGCTCCCAGCATGGAGCAGAGTGTGCAGAGTGTGCTCCATGTTGGGAGTATTAGTACCTGCAGTAAGGGACAGATTCCAGGGATGTCACTCCTCCTGACACCCACTGCGATCCTCCTGAAGTGAATGTCGGGATCAGCTGTTCTCAGGGCTACAGAGCCAGGAGAACAGCTGACGCTGAGCCGTAGGTATATATCGTATATCTACTGCCCAGCAAGAACTTACAGTGAGCCTGCAATGTGTATACAGTATACACATTGCTGGCTCACTTAACCCCTTGCTGAGCTGTGCGCTATGTGCAAGCCCAGCAAGGGAAGAGTTAACTTACACTGCTGGACAGTGTAGGTTAACCCTTTGTGCGGTATACACTTTATACAGCTATCTATAGATAGCTGTATACAGTGTATACAGAAGACGAAGTCCAGCTTACTTCCCTCGAGTCCCGGGCCGGGTTCGTGTAGCTCCGCCCCCTAGTGATGACGTCATTAGGGGGTGGAGCTACAGAAGGGAACAAGGCTAGTTTATCTGAAGCTCTGTTCACATTGTACGTTTTGTATAATGTGAACAGGCCCTTCTGGCAGTGTCTACCCAGACAGGGAGACTCCAGCTGTTGCTAAACTACAACTCCCAGCATGCCCAGACAGCCAAAGGCTGTCTGGGCATGCTGGGAGTTGTAGTTTTGCACCAATTGGTGGCTCCCTGTTTGGGTAGACATTGCATCATGGGTGCTCTCCCCAGCGGACAGCGCCAAAAATGTCATAACCAATTTTTTGTGTTTTTTTTTCTTCTCGTTTCAGATCCGTGTATGCAGAGGATTACTGCGGATTCGATGGATTACGGCGGATTATTTTTTTTCCCTTTAATAAAATGGTTAACGAGGGCTGTGGGGGAGTGTTTTTTTAAATAAAATAATTTTTCCAATGTGTTGTGTTTTTTTTTTATTTTTATTGAATTTTCAGGGTTAGTAGCGGAAGCTGTCTTATTGACGGAATCCATTACTAGGCCAGGGCTTAGTGCTAGCCCCAAAAACAGCTAGCGCTAACCCCCAATTATTACCCCGGTACCCACCGCCACAGGGGTGCCGGGAGGAGCCGGTACCAACAGGCCCGGAGCGTCAAAAATGGCGCTCCTGGACCTAGGCGGTAACAGGCTGGCGTTATTTAGGCTGGGGAGGGCCAGTAACAATGGTCCTCACCCACCCTGGTAACGTCAGGCTGTTGCTGTTTGGTTGGTATTGTGCTGAGAATGAAAATACGGGGAACCCTATGCGTTTTTTTTTTTAATTTAAATAAAAAAATAAATAAAAAAAACGCATAGGGTACCGGGGTAATAATTGGGGGTTAGCGCTAGCTGTTTTTGGGGCTAGCACTAAGCCCTGGCCTAGTAATGGATTCCGTCAATAAGACAGCGTCCACTACTAACCTTGAAAATTCAATTAAAAAAAAAAACACAACACATTAGAAAAAATATTTTATTTAAAAAAACACTCCCCCACAGCCCTCGTTAACCATTTTATTAAAGGAAAAAATAAATAATCCGCCGTAATCCATCGAATCCGCAGTAATCCTCTGCATACACGGATCTGAAACGAGAAGAAAAAAAAACACAAAAAATTGGTTATGACATTTTTGGCGCTGTCCGCTGGGGAGAGCACCCATGATGCAATGTCTACCCAAACAGGGAGCCACCAATTGGTGCAAAACTATAACTCCCAGCATGCCCAGACAGCCTTTGGCTGTCTGGGCATGCTGGGAGTTGTAGTTTAGCAACAGCTGGAGTCTCCCTGTCTGGGTGGACACTGCCAGAAGGGTCTGTTCACATTATACAAAACGTACAATGTGAACAGAGCTTCAGATAAACTAGCCTTGTTCCCTTCTGTAGCTCCGCCCCTAATGACGTCATCACTAGGGGGCGGAGCTACACGAACCCGGCCCGGGACTCGAGGGAAGTAAGCTGGACTTCGTCTTCTGTATACACTGTATACAGCTATCTATAGATAGCTGTATAAAGTGTATACCGCACAAAGGGTTAACCTACACTGTCCAGCAGTGTAAGTTAACTCTTCCCTTGCTGGGCTTGCGCATAGCGCACAGCTCAGCAAGGGGTTAAGTGAGCCAGCAATGTGTATACTGTATACACATGCAAGCTCACTGAAAGTTCTTGCTGGGCAGTAGATATACGATGTATACCTACGGCTCAGCGTCAGCTGTTCTCCTGGCTCTGTAGCCCTGAGAACAGCTGATCCCGACATTCACATCAGGAGGATCGCAGCGGGTGTCAGGAGGAGTGACATCCCTGGGATCTGTCCCTTAGTGCAGGTACTAATACTCCCAACATGGAGCACACTCTGCTCCATGCTGGGAGCTGTAGTACCTGCATTAATAGACATATGGCAGCGAGTGTAACCGCTGCGATCTGTCTATTAATACAGGTACTACAGTTCCCAGCATGGAGCAGAGTGTACTCCATGTTGGGAGTATTAGTACTTGTAGTAAAGGAAAGATCACTGCGGGTATCACTCCTGACACCCGCTGCGATCCTCCAGTATAATGTATGGATGCGGCGGCCGCTCTTCTATGGTCCCCTGCATGGCCGTATATATACACATATTCCTATTTCTCACAGAGAGCTGTGATTGGCTGGAACCATCTGACCAATCACAGCTCTGCGGGAAATATGAATATGTGTATATATACGTGAGTGCAGGGGACCATAGAAGAGCAGCCACCGCATCTGTACATTATACAAGAGGATCGCAAGGGACCCCTGCGATCTGTCAATTAGTACAGGTAACTACTACTCCCATCATGGAAGAGTGTGTTCCTTGCTGGGAGTAGTAGTACTACCTAAAAAATGTTTTTAAAAAAAGTGAAAAACAAGCACACACTACATTTTCATTATTGTCGGCTACATTTTTAGTGCTTTACCCGCTCACATAAATTGATCCCTGTTTAAAAATGAATAAACATTTCATAATAAAAATGATACATTTCATTAGATACAATTTTTTCCATCACCACTGTATCTTTTTTATTATGATTTTTTTATGATACCCTACGAAATTTTCATAAAAAAGGTATCTCCATAATTTTTTAGGATCGCTAAAGTCCAAAAAAAGAATAAAAAGATTTACCGAATGTACCCGAATACCGAATGTATCCGAAAAATCAAACTATCTATATCCTTTTTATTATATTTGTTATCAGAATGAATTCTTCACGTTCGTTTACAGATAACGAATGCATTCGTTATTTACAGCGTTATGGTTGGGAAATAACGAATGTATTCGTTACTTTGCTATTCGTATTATCGTGGCTATTCGGGAATGTTCAAAATATGTTTTCGTGCATTCGGTTCGGTCCGAATGCACGAAAACGGTAAAATTCGTTAATTTAGACATTCGTGCCGAACCGAATTGCACATGTCTAATTCTTATACAAATGGAAACACGCTGGATACTAAGAACCGTAGCCCTAGGACCAGCGGGACTCAACGATAGGGCAGAATTCAGCCCATTTTTGTAAATTCGCTAAGAATGTTTTTAACATTATGTTAGCACATAGGTGATTTTTTGTCTAGGTGAAGGCCCCTCCCCCCTTCCGCACATACCTGGTTTTAAATCACAGCAGGACGTAGAACACCTGTTGGAGGCCGGAAGAAGCTTCAGTCCGAAGCGATACGGTCGTTGCACTCCACAGCCCTGCGTTCCTGCTGACAGACCCCCCTGAACCTGCTGTTATCTTAAGCTGCAAGCTCTGAATAAAGAAGAATATTTTGCTACTTGGGTGAGTCGTCCGTCTATCTTCATTTCTATAGGATATTGTATAACTACTATAATACTGCTCCTATATACAAGAATATAACTACTATAATACTGCCTCCTATATACAAGAATATAACTACTATAATACTGCTCCTATATACAAGAATATAACTACTATAATACTGCTCCTATATACAAGAATATAACTACTATAATACTGCTCCTATATACAAGAATATAACTACTATAATACTGCCTCCTATATACAAGAATATAACTACTATAATACTGCTCCTATATACAAGAATAGAACTACTATAATACTGCCTCCTATATATAAGAATATAACTACTATAATACTGCTCCATATGTACAAGAATATAACTGCCATAACACTGTTCTTTATATACAACAATATAACTACTATAATACTCCTCCCTATATTCAAGAATATAACTACTATAATACTGCTCCTATATACAAGAATATAACTACTATAATACTGCTCCTATATACAAGAATATAATACTATAATACTGCCCCTATATGCAAGAATATAACTACTATAATACTGCTCCTATATACAAGAATATAACTACTATAATACTGCTCCTATATACAAGAATGTAACTACTATAATACTGCTCCCTACATACAAGAATATAACTACTATAATACTGCTCCTATATACAAGAATATAACTACTATAATACTGTTTCTATATATAAGAATATAACTACTATAATACTGCTCCTATATACAAGAATAAAATACTATAATACTGCCCCTATATGCAAGAATATAACTACTATAATACTGCTCCTATATACAAGAATATAACTACTATAATACTGCTCCTATATACAAGAATATAACTACTATAATACTGCTCCTATATACAAGAATATAACTACTATAATACTGCTCCTATATACAAGAATATAACTACTATAATACTGCTCCTATATACAAGAATATAACTACTATAATACTGCTCCTATATACAAGAATATAACTACTATAATACTGTCTCCTATATACAAGAATATAACTACTATAATACTGCTCATATGTACAAGAATATAACTACTATAATACTGCTCCTATATGCAAGACTATAACTACTATAATACTGCCCCTATATACAAGAATATAACTACCATAATACTGCCTCCTATATACAATAATATAACTACTATAATACTGCTCCTATATACAAGAATATAACTACTATAATACTGCTCCTATATACAAGAATATAACTACTATAATACTGCTCCTATATCCAAGAATATAACTACTATAATACTGCTCCTATATACAAGAATATAATTACTATAATACTGCTCCTATATACAAGAATATAACTACTATAATACTTCTCCTATATACAAGAATATAACTACTATAATACTGTTTCTACATATAAGAATATAACTACTATAATACTGCTCCTATATACAAGAATATAACTACTATAATACTGCCTCCTATATACAAGAATATAACTACTATAATACTGCTCCTATGTACAAGAATATATCTACTATAATACTGCCTCCTATATACAATAATAGAACTACTATGATACTGCCTACAAAATTTTTTATAACTACCAGCTGTCTATTTCTGTATATATGTTAGGAGGACACAATACAACTTTCTCATTGTACTGATTTTTTGCAGAGTAATGAGACTTTCCCAGCTGCCTTGAACGCCGCTCAGTTGGGAAACTGTGTAACAATTTCTTCTTTTCTTTTATCTTTGGTATTTTTGGACTTGGCAGAAAATAGGGATATGTAAAGCCGCACTTATACCTCTCCTCGTCTTGAACATTAGTACATTTTGTACGGTATTGGTCGCCGTAACTGAAGCATAAAAAGCACATTTTAGCCTTCCTCCGCTTCCTTGAATACACTCAATGGGTCCCTCCTGTGTTTGGAAAATAGAAGCTAAGTCAGGCAGAGAGTAAGCGTAGATTGAATGCCGAGCACTTGATGAAACAATCCGTATCCTACCAGGCCGAAATACGCTGTGTCCTACGGAACGGAGCGGGAAGTCAGCGCAGATGTAAGAAAATGTGACACCGTAGAGCTGCACTTACATATACTCCTAATGAAGAGTAAACAACACACGTCTGATTCTGATACAAGAAAGTGGAAATTTTGAAACTTATTTTGTGAACCTGTAGAACACGCAAGTTTTGATACTGCTAGAAAGGCTTCTAGAACAGTAAGGTAAATGGAACAACACAGCTCCTTAAAATGCTTATTCCTTACTTGCCCTTTAAATTGCTTATTTCTCACAGGGTCTTTAAATAGTGTAGTCCTCTTAAAGGGGTACTCCGCCCCTAGACATCTTATCCCCTATCCAAAGGATAGGGGATATGATGTCAGATCGCCGTGGTCGCGCTGCTGGGGACCCCCGGGATTGCCGCTGCGGCACCCCGCTGTCATTATTGCACAGAGCGAGTTCGCTCTGTGCGTAATGATGGGCGATACAGGGGACGGAGCAGCGTGACGTCATGGCACCACCACTCATAACATCACAGCCCGCCCCCTTAATACAAGTCTATGGCAGGGGCATGACGAACGCCACGCCCCCTCCCATCGACTCGTATTGAGGGGGGCGGGCCGTGACGTCACGAGGGGCGGGGCCGTGACGTAATGATGCTCCGGCCCCTGTACTGCCCGTCATTAAGTGCAGAGCGAACTCGCTCTGTGCAGTAATGACAGCGGGGTGCCGCAGGGGCGAACCCGGGGGTCCCCAGCATTGGGACCGCGGTGATCTGACATCTTATCCCCTAGGGGCGGAGTACCCCTTTAAATGGATCCTATCATATTGAAAATACAGTACAATTTGCAGGTATCATGGTATAGAGCAGGAGGAGTTGAGTAGATGATATATACAATACAGTCCAATCTGCAGGTATCATGTTATAGAGCAGGAGGAGCTGAGCAGATGATATATACAATACAGTCCAATCTGCAGGTATCACGTTATAGAGCAGGAGGAGCTGAGCAGATGATATATACAATACAGTACAATCTGCAGGTATCATGTTATAGAGCATTAGGAGCTGAGCTGATGATATATATACAATACAGTACAATCTGCAGGTATCATGTAATAGAGCAGGAGGAGCTGAGCAGATGATATATACAATACAGTACAATCTGCAGGTATCATGTTATAGAGCAGGAGGAGCTGAGCTGATGATATATATACAATACAGTACAATCTGCAGGTATCCTGTTATAGAGCAAGAGGAGCTGAGCAGGTGATATTTACAATACAGTACAATCTGCAGGTATCATGTTATAGAGCAGGAGGAGCTGAGCAGATGATATATACAATACAGTACAATCTGTAGGTATCATGTTATAGAGCAGGAGGAGCTGAGCAGATGATATATACAATACAGTACAATCTGCAGGTATCATGTTATAGAGCAGGAGGAGCTGAGCAGATGATAAATGCAATACAGTTCAATCTGCAGGTATCATGTTATAGAGCAGGAGGAGCTGAGCAGGTGATAAATACAATACAGTACAATCTGCAGGTATCATGTTATAGAGCAGGAGGAGCTGAGCAGATGATATATATATATATATATATATATATATATATATATATATATATACAATACAGTACAATCTGCAGGTATCATGTTATAGAGCAGGAGGAGCTGAGCAGATGATATATACAATACAGTACAATCTGCAGGTATCATGTTATAGAGCAGGAGGAGCTGAGCAGATGATATATATATACAATACAGTACAATCTGCAGGTATCATGTTATAGAGCAGGAGGAGCTGAGCAAGTGATATATACAATACAGTACAATCTGCAGGTATGTTATAGAGCAGGAGGAGATGAGCAGATGATATATACAATACAGTACAATCTGCAGGTATCATGTTATAGAGCAGGAGGAGATGAGCAGATGATATATACAATACAGTACAAACTGCAGGTATCATGTTATAGAGTAGGAGAAGTCTTATGCCTGGAAGTAAAGCTTCTGTGAACAATATACAGCAAGAATGAAAGGTGACCCGGCACTAACAGGACTAAGGCTGCAACGTGGTGGAGCGCGTCTGTAACCCTGTATGAATGTTGATACAGGTGGTGCAAAGTCCAGATAAAAAGGTGCAGGTAGAAAATCAAGAAGGCAGGACTGCACTCACCAGAGTTCAACAAAGCTTTATTGTAGCATTCCAGGTAACAGAAGCAGAAAGGTGGAGGGAGGTGGGGGATGTACACCAGGATAGACTGTTTCACGCCGGTACCAGCTTGAAGTAGCGCCGTTACTGGCGTGAAACAGTCTGTCCTGATGTATGTCCCCCACCTCCTTCCACCTGTCTGCTTCTGTTACCTGGAATGCTACAATAAAGCTTTGTTGAACTCTGGTGAGTGCAGTCCTGCCTTCTTGATTTTACACATGGAAGTAAAGACTGTTGGGGCCCCCCCCATGATCTCCTGTATGAAGCCCTGGCTCTCCCCCAGATTGCCGCATCACGACCCCCGTCTAGTGTTGCCACTTTTCTTGGAAAAAAATACCGGCCGTGCTAATTTGCATAATTAATAATATATGCGTAACATCACAGGATATACATGCGGGGGAAATTTTGTCCTATACTGACCCCTATGACTTTTTTATTTCTCCTTATACGGGCCTGTATGAGGGTCATTTTTGCGCCCCGATCTGTAATTTTTAACAGGATCATTTTTGTTTTGATGTGACTTTTTACTGTTTTTTTTTATAAAATTCGGGAACTGCAGTCAGTTACTAACTACAACACCCAGCATGCCCTGATACAGCCTGTGGTTCAACAGCTGCCCCAAACGAAAAAAACTACAACTCCCAGCATGTTGGACTATATAGGAATATATAGTATAGGTCAGTGTTTCCCAACCAGGGGTGCCTCCAGCTGTTGCAAAACTACAACTCCCAGCATGTTGGACTATATAGTAATATACAGTATAGGTCAGGGTTTCCCAACCAGGGGTGCCTCCAGCTGTTGCAGACTATAACTCCCAGCATGCCCGGACAGCCAACGGCTGTCCGGACATGCTGGGAGTTGTAGTTTTGCAACAGCTGGAGGCGCTCTAGTTGGGGAACACTGGTATAGTATATGGTGTAACATTCCGGGAGTTGGAGGATTGGTTGGATAAATACCGGCCATGGCCATTGTATTTCCAGTATCTATATATATATATATATATATATATATATATATATATATATATATAAAACTCAATGGGGGACATGTATCATTTCCAGTGTATAATAGAAGTTTTTTACCCCTCTGCCTGTTGTGTAAATTTGGCGCAGCTGCGTTAAATTTATCATTCTTGTGCAGCTACTTTCTTGAATTGCGTTTAAATTTAGAATTCTCCTCAGAGCATAAATTTACACGGCAGCTCTATTTAGTAGGAGCTTTGTCTGCAGGGTCTCTGCACCTAAACAGTAATTGTGTCCTCGTTATTAGTTTTAGAACTTTTTTTCTTCATTATGTACAGTTTTAATCTCACAATAATACCACTTTTTGCACCCAATTATAACACATCAATTATACCAATGTCCTTATTCTTCATTTAACATCTGTGACACCCCTGTGCAAATCACCTCAAATGTACATGGTGCACTCTACCTTATGGGCCTTGTTGTGCGCCTGCAGAGCACTTTGCGCCCACATATGTGGTATCTCCGTACTCCAGCTAAATTGTGTCCCAAAAAATGGGGGTCTTTTTTCCCATTTATCTCTTGTGAAAATGTAAAGTATGCGGCAACATCTGCATGTCAGTGTAAATAATTTTATTTTTATACACTAACATACTGGTGTAGACTCCAACTGTTCCTTTTCATAATGGGTAAAAGGAGTAAAAGCCCCCCAAAATCTGTAAGGCAATTTCTCCTGAGTACGGCGATACCCCATATGTGACCCTAAACTGTTGCCTTGAAATACGACAGGGCTCCAAAGTGAGAGACCGCCATGCGCATTTGAGGCCTAAATTAGGGTTTTGCATAGGGGTGGACATAGGTGTATTCTATGCCAGTGTTTCCCAAACAGGGTGCCTCCAGCTGTTGCAAAACTCCCAACATGCCTGGATACTCAATGGCTGTCCGGCAATACTGGGAGTTGTTGTTTTGCAACAGCTGGAGGCTCCATTTTGGAAACAGTGCCGTACCAGACGTTGTTCATATTTATTGGGGAGGGGAGGGTGGCTGTGTAGCGGTATGTGTATATATATACATATATATATATATATATATATATATATATAGTGTTTTTTACTTATTTTATTTAAGTGTAGTGTAGTGTTTTTAGGGTACAGTCACACGGGCAGGGATTCACAGCGAGTTTGCTGCATCTCAATCTTGCAGCACTCCCATTTAAACCTCCGCCCATGTGAGTGTACCCTGTCCATTCACATTGGGGGGAGGAAACATCCAGCTGTTGCAAAACTATAACTCCGAGCATGCCCTTTGGCTGTCCGTGCATGCTGGAAGTTGTAGTTTTGCAACAGCTGGAGGCACACTGGTTGTGAAACACGGAAACAGACTCAGTGTTTCGCAACCAGTGTGCCTTCAGCTGTTGCAAAAACTTCAAATCTCAGCATGCAGCAGAAGGACATGCTGGAACTTGTAGTTATGCAACCGCTGGAGGCATACTGCTACAACTCCCAGCATGCCCTTTGGCAGTCCGTGCGGTAGTTATGCAACAGCTGAAGGCCCACTGGTTGCAAAACACTTGAAAGTTTTTTTACTTAACTTAGTGTTTCCAAACCAGTGTGCCTCCAGCTGTTGCACAACTTCAATTCCCAGCATGCATGGTCTGTCAGTGCATGCTGGGCGTTATAGTTTGGAGGCAAAAAGAGTTAGGAAACGAACAATGTTTCCCAACTAGTGTGCCTCCAGCTGTGGCAAAACTATAATTCCCAGCATGGCCAGACATGCTGGAAGTTGTATTTCGGCAATATCTGAAGGGTCAGATGTTGACGAACTACAACTCCCAGCATGCTTGGGCAGTCTGGGCATGCTGGGAGTTGTAGTTTTGCAACAGCTGGAGGCCCACAGTTTGTAGACCACTGTATAATGGTCTCATATCTGTGGTCTTCCAGAAGTTACAGAACTACAACTCCCAGCATGCCTCGACAGAGTGGGCATGCTGAGATTTGTAATTTTGGAACAGTCTCCAAACTGTGGCCCTCCAGATGTTGCAAAACTACAACTCCCAGCAAGCACAGAAAGCCAAAGGCTGTCTGGGCATGCTGGGAGTTGCAGTTTTGAAACTCTCAGATGCAGCAATGAGATCGCTTTACGGCGATCTCACTGCTGCCAACGAAGATGCCGCCCTGCTGCCGGAAACTCACCGCGGGGACGCACCACCGCCGGGACCTCCTGGAGGACGCCGCTCGTGCCGGGATCGCCGGGACACCGCATGGCCGGGTAAGTGACGCCGGGGGACGGGTAAGGGACACTTAGCAGAGCGGTGTGTGTCCCGATCCCCGTGATCCGGACTCACACACCGCGCTGCTAAGTATTCTCATAGTGAAATGCTGCTATCAGCTAGTCAGATTTGACCAGCTGATAGCAGCGATCGCTGGGGGGGGGGGGGGGGGATGAAACCCCCCGTGGTCGCACGGTAAGATGGCTGGCTATCAGTGATAGCCACCATCTTACCGGGCGCTGGGTAAAGGTATAACGGAAAGCAGTAAATTGTAAAAATAAAAGGAGAATGATCTACAGTGTTAAGTGGATTACAAAGCTATTTTAATGTGACGGATCTTGTTCAATGATAAGTTATCAAACATTTCCTATGTAAATGTATTAAATTGTTGGATCATAAAATAACAATATACAAGTGATCTAGTGAATAACTGAACTGTAAACAAAAATTCTATATGCAAATTATTTTAAAAGTGCTTTGGAATAAGCAAGGAGTAAAAAGCAATATAAAGCAAACCAAATGAGGAATTGATATAGGAAAGTAAAAACATTCTGGTGGTTCCTTAGTAGAACTTTCCTTCAGAAATAGAAAGGATTTCGCTACGTGCAGTTATAGATGCTTATATTTATGGGGAAAAAGACGCACTTGTGTCAAATTTTTGGTGCAAAGGAAAAGTATGCAGGTAATAAATCCATGTGTACTATAGATGTCACTCCAAGGTACCCTGATTCAGCCACATCTGGAGGACATGCTCTACCAAAACGTGCGCAAAAAAATGCGCAAAAAAAGGGCTTGCGCAAAATTTTGCGCAAAAAAATACACACAGAACAGGTGTAAAATCTTTGATACATGTCCCCCAATGTGTGTATGTGTATGTTCCAGCATCACGTCCAAACGGCTAAAGATATTACCGTAACTTGAAACTTGGCAGACATGTTACTTATATGTCAACAACAAACATAGGATAGGTGATTTAACCCTTACTCACCCCCATTTGCCAGGGTCGGGGTTTTTGTTTAAAGTCCCATACAAGTCTCTGGGAAATATATGTTACTGCATAAAACGGCTGGAGATATTTCGATAATACTTGGTCACATGTTACTTATCTGTCCACTTAAAATATAGGATAGTTAATTTAACCCTTAACTACCCCCATTTGTGAGGGTCAGGGTGTTTGTTTAAAGTCCCATGCAAATCAATGGGAAATGTATGTTCCCACATAACTTCCGTACGGCTGGAGATATTTCAAAACCTGGTTCACATATTATGGGTCTGGATAGGAGGTCGAGATAGGAGGATGGGATAGGAGGTCGGCATAGGAGGACGGGATTAGGAGGTCGAGATAGGAGGACGGCATAGAAGGTCGGGATAGGAGCTCGGGATAGGAGGTTGAGATAGGAACTCGGGATAGGAGGTTGAGATAGGAGGTCGGGATATGGGGTTGGGATAGGAGGACGGGATATGAAGTCGGGATATGGGGTTGGGATAGGAGGACGGGATAGGAGGTCAGGATAGGAGGTCGGGATATAGGGTTGGGATATGACAACAATATATGAGGACGGGATATGAAGTCGAAAGCTTCCTCTGTTGATTTTCCTCCACAACAAGGATTAGGAAGGAAAAACCGGGCAACGCCGGGTACTCAGCTAGTTTTCAATATAAAAATATCGTCAGGGTGGCCAAAATACCAATTGTGCTGGTAAAATACCCACCAGGTGGCCACCCTACCCCCGCCCTAAGTGGGGGCCACCACGCCCCCTCCATATATATATATATATATATATATATATATATATATATATATATCTCTAGAAGAGCCAAAGATTGATGAACGCTCTCCCATAGGTCGTAACACACTGCTCTGGGGGAGAGCCGGGGCTCCATACAGGGCGACCACACGAATAGGGTATGAGATTTTCAGTAGTCCAAGGTATGAAGCATGTCTTTTAATTTTATAAAAAAAAATTTTTAAGTGGAACGTTTTTAACTCCTTGGGGATGGAGGGAGTACTTATACACCCTCAGTCCACTCCCATTCTATAACGCGGGGCCTCTAACAATGGCCGGGACCCGTGGCTAATAGCGCGTGGCACTGATCGCGGTGCCGTGCGCTATTAACCCTTTAAAGTAAAAGTAAAGCAATGGGGTTAGCTCAGGGCTGTTCGGGATCGTGGCCTCCCGAAAGCTGTAAAGACCGATCGCCGAATGACTGCTCAGTGCCTGAGATCCAGGCATGAGCAGTCAAGCAGCAGAATCATTGATCAATGGTTTCCTATGAGAAATCATTGATCAATGTAAAATATCAGTCTGTGCAGTATTATAGGTCCCTATGGGATAACAATGATCAGTATAAGAGATCAGTGTGTGCAGTGTTATAGGTTCCTATGGGATAACAATAATCAGTATAAGAGATCAGTGTGTGCAGTGTTATAGGTCCCTATGGGATAACAATGATCAGTATAAGAGATCAGTGTGTGCAGTGTTATAGGTCCCTATGGGAGCTATAACACTTCAAAAAAAAGTGGAAAAAAAAGTGAATAAAGATCATTTAACCAATTCCCTAATAAAAGTTTGAATCACCCCCCTTTTACCAATAAAAAAACTGTGTAAATAAAAATAAACATAAGTGGTATCGCCCTGTGCGGTAATGCCAGAATTGTAAAAATATATTGTTAATTAAACAGCACGGTCAATGGCGTACGCGCAAAAAAATTCCAAAGTCCAAAATAGCGCATTTTTGGTCACTTTTTATATCATGAAAAAATTAATAAAAAGCGATCAAAAGTTTGATAAATACAAAAATGGTACCTCTAAAAACTTCAGATCACGGCGCAAAAAATGAGCCCTCATACCGCCCCATACACGGAAAAATAAAAAAGTTATAGGGGTCAGAAGATGACAATTTAAAATGTATTCATTTTCCTGCATGTAGTTATGATTTTTTCCAGAAGTCCAACAAAATCAAACCTATATAAGTAGGGGATCATTTTAATCATATGGACCTACAGAATAAAGAGAAGGTGGAATTTTTACCGAAAAATGTACTACGTAGAAACAGAAGCCCCCAAAAGTTACAAAATGGTGTTTTTTCTTCAATTTTGTCCCATAATGATTATTTTTCCAGTTTTGCTGTAGATTTTTGGTAAAATGACTGATGTTATTACAAAGTAGAATTGGTGGCGCAAAAAATAAGCCATCATATGGATTTTAGCTGCAAAATTGAAAGGGTTATGATTTTTAAAAGGTAAGGAGGAAAAAACGAAAGTGCGAAAACTGGAAAACCCTCTGTCCCCAAGGGGTTAAGAATGGTGTCAAGGACCTGGAGTACTGTATGTCTTCGGAGTTGAACAATTTACAGACAATCACAGGGTAATGCCTTCATTTTCACATGCTCTACTTTCCCGTCAGGGAGCCCCATAGAAGTTCTATCTCCAGATTAGGGAACGGAAGAAAATCATCTTATGGATGTGTCAGGAGCATCTGCCTTCACTTATGAGACGAGAGAGAGAGAGAGAGAGAGAGAGAGAGAGAGAGAGAGAGAGAGAGGAAAGAGAGAGAGAAAGAGAGAGAGAGAGAGAGAGAGACTAAGAGAGAGAGAGACTAAGAGAGAAAGAGAGAGAGAGAGAGAGGCTAAGAGAGAAAGAGAGAGAGAGAAAGAGAGAGAGAGAGAGAGAGAGAGAGACTAAGAGAGAGAGACTAAGAGAGAAAGAGAGAGAGAGAGAGAGAGAGAGAGAGAGGAGAGAGAGAGAGAGAGAGAGAGGGAGAGGCTAAGAGAGAAAGAGAAAGAGAGAAAGAAGAGAGAAGAGAAGAGAGAAAGAGAGAGAGAAAGAGAGAAGAGAGAGAGAGAAAGAGAGAGAGAGAGAGAGAAAAGAGAGAGAGAG